>NC_040040.1:15812756-16091765 GCF_003713205.1 Coffea eugenioides
CTTTTACTCGAAAATTGAAAACAAATAAGACATTTAATCTTAAACATTATCAAATATTTATATCAAATTAAATTTGGATAGAAAAAATAAACAAAGGAAAAGTATGACAAAAGGAAGTAAGTGATTGGCACTTTCAAATTAAAAACAATCATAAGGCAAGTAATTCAACAGTTAGTTTTAAAAATGGCGATTAGAAATTTTAGATTTAAATTGCAATTGTTAGTACGTCTATAGAATTCGAGTTATGACCCATTAATTAGATAGCCTTATTATACAACTCAATAAATAAATTATTACAAAAAAAAAGTCACAAATATTGAATAGGTTAAAATGGTGAAATCATATAAATATATACATGGGTTTAAAACAAAATTGTTAGCTTTAAGCCCCTATATATATCTATTGAATAGCATGTGTATAAATACGATTAGCTTATTTAGCTGAAATCAAATAAAAATATATTACATATTATTTGTACTATTCAGGTAAAATCAAATAGATATATACATGGGTTTAAAGAAAAAAAAAAAGCTATTTATGCACAGAATTAATGAGGAATGAAAAAATCCATTTTGAAAAATATGAGAGATGAAAAAATTCATTATGTGAAATATGAGGGACGAAACAATTCATTTTGTAAAATGTTAAGCACAAAAAAAATTATTTTGTGATATGTGAGAGACTATGAATCGGATTATGTAAAATTTGATTTGATAATTTTGCCCTTAAAAAATGATTACGTGCAAGACACTTGGTAGATTCCAACCAAAAACTAGTCAGAAACTTAGGTAGGGACCAAATTTGATCAATGTGAATTTATAAGGAACATAAAATTACACTTATAAAAGTGAGGGATGAAAAAAGTCATTTTGCAAAATATTAGGGACTTTTTTGAACGATTCCCTAACACGAAATTAAATTATAAGGGACCGAAATTAAATTCAAAAAACAAAAAAAAAAGAACCTAAATACCAGGAGGAAGAAGTGAGGGTGATGATTACTATTGCCAGAGTGCTACACAAAGATATAGAAGGAAAGAAATTTAGCACCGGAACTGAACAACACAAAATGGGGTAAATTATGATATTTTAAGTCATCTAAAATATATAACACAAAAAAATTAAAGAACAATACAAGAAAGAAACCAAAAACTAGGATGATGAAGAGAAGAATATTACTAGTGCTACATAAAGATTTAGAAGGAAAGAAATTTAGATTATCACTGTGCTCATTAGATCTTGAAATTCAATACTCGTATAGCCATAAGTAATGTAGATTTTGTGCCATATGCGCATGAAACACTGGCAGTCATGTCATAATTGAGAAATTTTTTTATTCATTTTCTTTTATTAAAAAATAAGTTAATTCATGACTAAGAAGTACAATCAAAGATATCACACTAATCATTACATCGGGCATAGATAGGCATAAATGATGTAAATGTATTGTAATATCAGAATGAGAGTCATGAAACCACGAAGATGTGTAAAATATTTTACAAAAAAGGAATTTTACCTTATCATCTTTAATTATTCAAGTGAAAGAAATATTTGCACAAGATGAAAATGAAATGCGAGATTAGATGGCTAGAGAGAGGATTGAGGCAAGGAACAATATCTCTACTTAGCTTTTTCTTCTAGCTATCAAAGTGTTTGTCATAATTATTTAAGTGGAATATTATGAAGCAAGGCTATGATTTTCATCTACACTGTCAAAAACTTGACCTCTCCCAGTTAGCTTGTGCAAGTGACCTTTTCTTACTCACAGTTGCTATAAAAGATTCTTTGAAGTGATTGATAAGATTGTTCAGGACTTTGGGCTTTTATCTAGTTTACATCCTAACCTTCAAAAATTTCAAGCTTTTCCTTGTAGGATTTGATGATACAGTGACCACTGAACTTTGTAAATAGTGCATGTTCTAAGAGGGGAGTTCCTTGTAAGCTCTCGACTGCCACTGCTTACATCTAGACTATCTACAAAGGAGTTTCAGTTTTGACAAAAAAAAAAACAAAGGAGTTTCAGGCTATCTTTAGTAAAATTTAGCGAAAAATTCAAGGCTAGGCTAACAAGAAACTTTGCTACGTGGGAGATTGCAATTAATTCATGCTGTTCTCAGTGGAATCCACCTACACTAGACGAGTGCTTTTGTACATCCTAAGGCAGTGTTCAAGGGGATTGGTAGTATGCTGACTTCACTTCTGCGGGCTGGTGAAGTGATGCAGCACTATTGTACCAAAGTTAGCTAGAAGAATGTCTGTCTGCCTAAAAAAGAGAGTGGACTTAGCTTGTTCGAACTTGCACCCAAGAACAAATGTTTGATTTTGAAACTATTGTGGAACATGTGTACCAAAAGATACATTCTTTAGGTTAAATGTGTCCTGAGATTGTTCTTAAGGGTTGTTTTCTGTGGGGGTGAAAATCCCTATGGACTGCCCTTAATCCAAGAGAAACGTTTCAAAACTTAGAGCGATAGCATAGCCTTTCATACAGAGAATGGTAGCCAATGTGAGCCGGGGGGGTGGGGGGGGGGGGATATTTTTGGTTTGATAATTGGCATCCATTAGCCCAAGTACATTAACATTTCTCTCCAACCTGCCTTCTTGTTTTGATGTCAAAGATAAGATAAGATGGTAAATGCATCTACGACAGTCCTAGAAATAGTGAAATGGGCGGAGAAGGTCTGGAGAAGTCAAAATACCGACACAATGTGCTCCTGATCTTCTCAAAGCATTTCCTAAAGAGAAGGGATAATTGTAGAAACCTCCCCTGAGGTTTTTGACAATAGCACTCACCTCCCCTATAATTTCTAAAATGGTACTAACCTCCCCTAGGAGGAAATTGGACCTATTACTAATAATAAATTGTATGATTTTACTTTTATAGCCTAACTAATTGCAGAAACTTAATGAACGAATTTTAGAAAAGGAAAATTATTTTTTGTCAACAAATTGAGTGACTAATTAAACTAGAGTACCTGTGCGTTTTAACATCATTAGCCATTGTAAGCAAAACTAAGGAATGGTGCCAATTGAGGGGAGAAAACGGCGTATATGTTTCCATATTATGTTTTTCAAACTAGTTAATTTAAGTCTAATATTATACAACTGTAGAGACAAAGACCAGTAAGCAATTCTGGAGTTTCTACTAAAGTAAGTATAAAGAGAATTTGCACAAATGTAACTACTCAAGTCATTTCTATTTCAAAACCTCCTCTAGTTCAGCCTACTGCTACTTTTCAAGTTGCTATATCTCTTTTCATTAATATAGTTATAACTCTGTAATCTGGAAATATCAATAGCAGCAACAGTTTTAGTATGTGATTTTAATGCACTTACTGCAATTTTCATTTACTAAAGACAACTTTATCTTATTAGTATGCACTTCTAATTACTTGTAACTATAGGCTTATCTCATGCTCAATAACTTTTAGTGATGTTTAAGTATATTGTTAATTAGCTAATTGTTCAACGATATTTTTTTTTGTATATGATTGGTGCTGATAATATAAGTAGTTATGTTACCCCCACAAATAGCTATTCACATTACTAATAGAGAGTTTTAAAAGTGATGTGTATTTTTTATAAACTTTACTACAAGAACCTGGATATATAATCATTTAACTAGCCGTTAATATCCACCGTTGCTTCATGTATTGTTGGTAAACTTCATTCAATTGCTCTTACACCCGTTAAATTTTACTAATTCTTAATAAATTTTCATATTTTGTCATTTCATTGTTAATAAAACTTGGCAAGAAGTACGAAGGGCAAATCTGGTATAAATTTCTCATCTCACTCCTTAAAAAAAAATTTTAATGGTAACTTTTTTGGTATGGACTGAATCTACAACACAAACCTTAAGTTCAAGGGTGGTAAGTGCTATTTTCTAAACTATAAGGGAGGTGAGTGCTAGTGTCAGAAAACTCGGGGGAGGTTTATGCAATTTTCCCTAAAGAGAAAGATCAAACTATTTGGACCCCTAGTTCCTCTAGTAAATATTTGTTAGGATCCAAGCGCACAACAAATGACTATTAAGACATCAAGTACACAACAATTTAATGACAAATAAATCACAAGCATAAATGATAAATGACATACAATATTTAACGTGGTTCGACTCCATCATTGAGCCTATGTCTACGGACAGAGAAAACTCGTTCTTTATTATGAGAGAAAAATCCTATACAAGAATATAACTTGAATACAAATCCAACCATTGTATACTATCTCTTATCTCTCAAGAACCCTCTCTCACAACCCATGTATAAGGCTATATGAAACCCTTGTATGCTTTTGTGTGTCCTTTGCGTCTCACTTTGTAGTATGTCAATCTACTTATTTATAGAGAACATTGTAGACAATGGAATTTTAATTAATTCCAAAAAAAATTACCATTGGCCTATAAAGTATTTTTTATGGCCTATTATTATCCAATTGGATATTGCGTCATGTACACTTGGAAAATTTGGTCATTAAATGGCCAATTATATTTCTCCACGTTTCAGGGTGAGGTGTTCCAAATTTATTCAAATTGTAGGGATATCTCCACCAACCAAATCATATCATATCACATGTCTACTGGATAGATATTTAAATATTTATTTCTTATTAAAGAGATAATATTTAGAGTCGTTTGATCCATATATATCTCTTATATACTGCAATGGCCTGTCCAATCAGACGGTGCCACGTCACTTGTCCCCACAGGCTTGGCCAATCGGAAAATTATCTATCTCTTTATTGATAAATATAAAATAAAGAGATAATATTTAACTGGCACAGTCCTAATATAACTGCACGTCTTGCAAGTAAAGTGGTACACAGGTCTTCAACCTCTACCCCTTGCTACAGCTATAAATAGAGGTCTCTCAACCAAATCAAAGAGACAAAAAAAAAATACACAGAGAGACACACCAGGAGGCATCTCATACACTCAAGTATTGAAGCTCCAAGCTACGAAGGCCTGGGTTTCTAAGCTCCTCAAGTCTTCCGCATATCAAGACTTGAGCCTTCAAATATTCTCAAGTTCGTCAAATCTTCCATATCAAGATTTGAATGAATCGGTGGTTGATCCGAGAACAAACTGCGAAGCCCTTGGATTGGTGTTCGAGGAGAAGAATCGAAGGAAACTCTCCATAAGTTCGAGAAACTTCCAGAGATTGTACCCGCATGTTTTTCTAATTTTATATATTACATATTTGTCGTGTATTTCTTTTTCTTGTCGTTTTGCAGACTTGAAATTTTTATCGCGTACAAATTTTTGGTACGCCCGGTGGGACCTCTCTGCCTTCCATCTCTTCTCTTCGAATATTCAACTATATACATCATCAATGGCACCAAAGAGCAACAAAATCATGATTGCACGTTCCAAGGCTACTGATGCTAAGCCTGTTCAGGAAGCTGCACATGTTGCCACCAATACCCGCGCTATTGGTCCTATGACAAGGAATATGACGAGAACTTCCACCCAAAGTAGCATGGAAGCTCCATCGGCACCAACTCCCGTCTTCGGTTCAACATCATCAATGAGCTATTTTTCCGTAACGGGGATCCAAGACGTTCCTGTCTCAATTGAGAAGGCTCTCGCCATGCTCGAATTTGGATCCGAATCCAAATTTTCTGAGCATGATGATGATTCATCAAGCACGGGATCAGCTTCTTCACATGAAACCCTTCAATCAAAATTTTCTATGGAAGATTCTGCTGCTTCTTCTACTGCAATGCCTGCTATGATGACAAATGCTTTAAGTCTTGAAGAACAAGTTTCGAACATGTCCAAGATGATGGAGACTATGATGAAACACATCAAGGATCAAGATGCTCTTATCGCTCAATTGCTCACCCAAAAGGACCACGCTCCTGAAGGAAGCCATATGAATTCTAAGGAGAACCAAGAGCGTGAAAATCTCTCATTTAAAGGTAAAGACAATGTGAAGGAAGTATACGTGACCGCTGAGGGAACTATCCCCGTAGAACAATTGAAGGAACTTGTTGAAGGCGTGATCAAAGACAAAAATAGGGGTAGTTCAAGATCGAGTTTTACCTACTCCAAACCTTACACCGCTAGAATTGACAATCTAGCAATGCCTGCTGGATATCAACCGCCTAAGTTTCAACAGTTCGATGGAAAAGGTAGTCCAAAACAACATGTGGCTCATTTTGTCGAAACCTGCAATAACGCTGGAACTTATGGTGACCTGCTAGTCAAACAGTTTGTTCGATCCTTGAAGGGCAACGCATTTGATTGGTACACTGATCTCACGCCGGGGTCCATCGACAGTTGGGGACAGCTGGAGCAAGAATTCTTGAATGGCTTCTACAGCACTAGAAGAACCGTTAGTATGCTGGAATTGACTAACACTCGTCAATGGAAGGATGAACCTGTGGTCAACTATATTGATAGATGGAGAAGTCTGAGTCTCAACTGCAAGGACAGACTGTCTGAACCCTCTGCCATAGAAATGTGCATCCGAGGAATGCATTGGAGCCTAAGCTACATTCTACAGGGTATACGTCCAAACACGTTTGAAGAATTAGCTACTCGTGCTCATGACATGGAGTTAAGCATCACGGCCAATGCAACTGATGGGCTTCCTATTCAAGCTCCGCGAGTGCAGCCACCTCGTCAAAGCAATGAAAGGCAAGAAAATAAAAAAGGGGGCAAGCCTCCTTCAAGACTCAGTAATAAGGAGTCCATGGCAATAAATACAGCTCCCATGAAAATTGCTACCAAAGTGAGCCGAAAGGTCACTGAGAAGTTGGATCCATCTCAAAATAGGTCAATAAGAAGACCCACGTTAAAAGAGATGCAAGAAAAAGAATACCCATTTCTTGAATCTGATTTACAAGGGATGTTTGATGACCTTTTCAAGGAGAAACTCCTTGAACTTCCCGAAATGAAGCGTCCAGAGGAAGCCGGTCAAGTCAATGATCCAAACTATTGCTGTTATCATCGCCTGATTGGCCACCCTCTCACTAAATGCTTTGTCTTTAAAGACAAAATTATGGAATTGGCCCGTCAAGGAAAGATCCTTCTCGAGGAAGATAAAGCATCGGCAAACCAAACAACAATAATGTTTGGATCTGTGTGTTGCCCGATAGAAGCTCTACCCACATCAAGCAGTGCTCTGTCTGTACAAACGGAGTTTGAAAAGTCGTCGATTGAAAATGTTGTCGAAGATGATAATGAAGGATGAACTTTAGTCACTCGAAAAAGGACCTGCAAGCCAAAGACAAAGAAGCACATCTTTCCGAAAAGCATGCGCTCGACAAAGGCTAAAGTAATAGTGAAACGACAAAATGCAACAAAGAAACAAAAGAGAGTCGCCACAACACCAATTTCGTCAGATTTTCAGCTTCTTCAAGAGGTTCGACAGCCCGTGACATTGAGAAAATTTATACCCAAAGGGTATTTAAGTGATGATACTGATAAATCCACTTCTTGTAATGTCGTCAAAGCTGAAAATCCTCAAGTCACAAAAATTGGCACTGAATTTGAGAAAAAACTCAAAGTCGATGATAAACCACTGGTGGATTGTTCAACGACCATCATTTTTGATGATGACGATTTAACTGTTGAGTTCAAGACCCACAATCGACCTTTGTTTGTTAGTGCATATGTTCGAGAACAAAAGATGAATCGGATACTCATTGATGGGGGATCTGCTGTCAATATCATGTCCGTACGTGCTATGAAAGAGTTAGGAATCTCAAGTGATGAACTCTCCCAGAGCCGCCTCATGATCCAAGGATTTAACCAAGGGGGGCAAAGAGCAATTGGCCTCATAAGGCTTGAATTGCTCATTGGTGAGCTATCTTCAAGCGCGTTATTTCATATCATTGAAGCCAAAACCTCATATAACATGCTATTGGGAAGGCCCTGGATTCACGAGAATGAAATTATACCATCTACTCTGCATCAATGTTTCAAATATTGTCGAGACGGTATTGTTAAGAAAGTTACTGCCGATGACAAACCTTTCACGGAAGCCGAAACTCACTTTGCCGACGCCAAATTTTATCTTCACAAAGAAGCAAAAAGAAAGGAATCAGTAAGGGAAGAAAGTCAAGATTCCAAAGTACCCATTGAGAAGATATACTCCAAGATCAAAGAGGGAAGAAGGTCAGTCTTCTTTTATCAGAAATGACACATTAAATGTTCCGCTCACCAAGATAGAGCCTGTTAAAATTGAGAAGGTGAGCTTGCAAGGGTTTGTCCGTCCCAAAGAAGAACCGGCAGTGGAACATTACTCGCTACCAACTAATCGGACTCAAGAAGGTTTTGATCCAAACGCCTATAGACTTCTTGCTAAGGCGGGTTATAACCCAAATGAGAAGAATACATTGGGCAAACTCCCTCCTGAAGTGACTGGCGAGAAGACTCACGGATTGACACCTACGCAGAAAATGTTGAAAGAAAGGGGTTATAATGTTGAAAGTTCATCGATGGGTCTTGGTTATCAACCGCCCTCTCCTGTTCGTATAATGATCAAAAGAGCGAGTTGTAACTATGTGAACGAAGAAATGGAGGTCACAAGCCGAAAGAGATCTGTGTTCGACCGATTGGGAAATAAGTCAAAACGTACTTCTGTGTTCGACAGACTTGGTCCGCAGCCGAAAAATTTGAAGTCGCCTGTCTATGAGAGATTAGGCAGTAAAAAACAAGAGTACCAAGTTGCCAGGGAAGAAAGTCTTACTCCAATAAAGAAGAACGGACCAAGAAAGCGAGTCTCCAATTTCTTCATGCACTATGGAGACTTATTCAATGTAAGAATTGAAACCATTTTTGAAGAACAGGGTCAAGAAAGTATGGCTTCCTGTCACCATATTACGATCAGTGATCCCGAAGAAGAAGAAGAAGATGCAGATGACGCTCCCCCTGAACTTGAACAAGGGGTAAAAAATACAGTCGATGAGCTAAAAGAGATTAACCTTGGCACAAGCGACGATCCTCGCCCAATTTACATAAGCTCTTGTATGACTCCTGAAGAAGAAAAAGAGTATGTTGATTTGCTGCTCGAGTTCAGGGACGTCTTTGCCTGGAATTACTCAGAAATGCCTGGTTTGGATCCAAGGGTCGCCGTTCATAATTTGTCTGTCAAGCGAGGAACAAAACCTGTCAAGCAAACGCAAAGGCGCTTTCGGCCCGAATTGATTCCTCTGATAGAAAATGAGATAAATCGATTGATTGAAGCCGGATTCATACGAGAAGTAAAATATCCAACATGGATTTCAAGCATCGTCCCTGTAAGGAAGAAGAATGGGCAAATTCGAGTTTGTGTTGACTTTCGAGACTTAAACGAATCTTGCCCCAAAGATGATTTTCCCCTCCCCATCACGGAATTAACGGTAGATGCTACAACCGGGCATGAAGCACTATCTTTTCTCGATGGATCGTCTGGCTACAATCAAATACGCATGGCGCCCGAGGATGAGGAGCTAACTGCCTTCCGCACCCCCAAGGGAATTTATTGCTATAAAGTAATGTCGTTTGGCTTGAAAAATGCTGGAGCGACATATCAAAATGTGGAGTGCTACGTTGATGACCTTGTGGTAAAATCAAAGAAGCGAGAGGATCATATTCAAGACCTTCGAAGAGTTTTTCAACGCCTTCGGAGATACCAATTAAAGATGAATCCTTTGAAGTGCGCATTCGGAGTCACTTCTGGCAAATTTCTTGGTTTCATCGTTCATCAACGGGGAATAGAAGTCGATCGATCTAAAATTGATGCCATTGTGAACATGCCTGAACCGCGAAATATTCATGAATTGAAGAGCCTTCAAGGGAAGTTGGCATATATCCGGAGGTTTATCTCTAATTTGGCCGGGCGATGCCAACCCTTTAGTAGACTGATGAAGAAAGGGGTACCCTTCGAGTGGGATGAATCGTGTAGGAATGCTTTTACAAGCATCAAGGCGTATCTCATGAATCCCCCAGTGCTGGCTGCGCCCATTCCAGGAAAACCATTGATTCTCTATATTTCCGCTCAAGAACGGTCGGTTGGGGCCTTACTTGCTCAAGAAAACGATGAAGGTAAGGAGAATGCACTGTATTACTTGAGCCGGATGATGACATCTAATGAGTTGAACTACTCACCCATCGAGAAGTTGTGTTTGGCACTTATATTTGTCATTCAGAAGTTGAAACATTACTTTCAAGCACACACTATTCGACTCATCTCTAAGTCTAATCCCATTAAATATGTCATGGCAAAACCTGTACTGTCTGATCGACTCGCCAAATGGTACCTCCAGTTTCAACAGTTTGAAATTATTTACGTACCTGCGAAGGCTGTCAAAGGACAAATATTGGCAGACTTTTTAGCCGATCATCCCCTACCTGCCGAGTGGGAGTTGACTGATGAACTTCCCGATGAAGAAGTGTTTATGGTCGAATCGTCGTGGTCAATGTATTTCGATGGAGCTGCTCACCGTGATGGAGCTGGCGCGGGAGTTGTCTTTTATACTCCTGAAGCAGATATATTGCCATACTCTTTCACTTTAACACGCCGGTGTTCCAACAATGTGGCTGAATATCAGGCGTTGATTCTCGGTCTTGAAACGGCTGTAGACATGAAACAGTTGCATCTTAGAGTTTACGGTGATTCAAAATTGGTGGTAAATCAACTTCTTGGTGTTTATGATGTCAAGAAACCCGAATTGATCCCATATTATAAGTATGCAAGACAACTCATGGGATATCTGGGCGATGTCACTATAGAACACATCCCTAGAAATTTCAACCAACAAGCTGATTCTTTGGCAAGGGTGGCGTCCGTGATCACTCTACCTTCTCATCGAAATCAAATTTCAATATGTCAAAATTGGGTCATACCTCCGATGTTTGATGAAGATGATGATGGTGAGGAAGAAAATACTTATCATATTTTTGTCCATGAGATCGAAAAGGAGGATTGGCGTCATCTCATAGTAGATTACCTTAATCATGGGAAGTTGCCAGAAGATTCCAAGAAAAGGGTTGATATACGTCGTCGAGCGCCACGTTTCATTTACTACAAAGGGACGCTTTACCGAAGGTCATTTGATGGGGTGTTTCTACGATGTCTTGGAGAAGATGAGGCCATGCAGGCAATGGAGGAGCCTCACTCTGGGATATGTGGTGCTCACCAATCTGGCCCGAAATTACACTTTCGCATTAAAAGAATGGGATACTACTGGCCAACAATGGTGAAGGACTGTATCGATTTTGCTAGAAGATGTCAAGCTTGTCAATTCCATGGCAATTTCATCCGTCAACCTCCTGAACCATTGCATCCAACTGTAGCTTCTTGGCCGTTCGATGCTTGGGGTTTGGATATAGTTGGACCGCTTCCAAAATCTTCAGGAGGACACATTTTTATTTTGGCAGCGACGGATTATTTCTCAAAGTGGGCCGAAGCGGTTCCTCTAAGAGAGGTCAAAAAGGAGAATGTAGTAGATTTTATCCGCTCGCACATCATTTATCGGTATGGAGTCCCGCGGTATATCATCACCGATAATGGTAAGCCTTTTTGCAATGTAGCAATGAACAAACTTTGCGAAAAGTTTCATTTCAAACAATACAATTCGTCCATGTACTACGCTGCCGCAAACGGACTCGCTGAAGCATTCAACAAGACCTTATGTAATCTGTTGAAGAAAATCGTGGATAAATCGAAAAGGGATTGGCATCTTCGGATTGGAGAAGCGCTTTGGGCATACCGAACCACTTTTCGAACTCCCACACAAGCAACCCCATATGCGCTTGTTTACGGTGTTGAAGCTGTTCTTCCACTTGAGTGTCAAATACCTTCGCTAAGAATTGCAATTCAAGAAGGGCTCAGTGGAGAAGATAATGTTCGTCTTCGCCTTGAGGAATTAGAAGCACTCGACGAAAAGAGATTGGAAGCTCAGCAACGGATTGAGTGTTATCAGGCTCGCCTTTCAAAGGCATTCAATAAGCACGTTCGACCCCGCTCTTTTCAAATTGGAGAGTTAGTGCTCGCCGTTCGGAGACCAATCATTCTCACTCATGGCGGACAAAGAAAGTTTACTCCTAAGTGGGATGGTCCATATGTCATTCGAGAAGTATATACAAATGGCTCATACAAGTTGGTTGCTGAAGATGGATTAAGGGTTGGCCCCATCAATGGCAAGTACCTAAAAAGGTACTATGCATAATCGGAACCGCGCGATGCTCCTGGCCCGCATGAGCTAAAACTGTGGATGGCAACCACCAACAGTGTAGTATGTGGTTAAACTGCTGAAACACTCCACCAAGTCTAAGGTGGTAAACAAATAGATACTCCTGGCCCGCATGAGGTTAAAATGCGAACGGCAGGAACTACGTGTGACTTGATTCCCTTGTTGGGATACGTAGGCAGCTTGGAGGGCATCTTCTAAGTTCAGTTACACCGCTCCAAATCAAATCCTTGTCCTTACAAAAAAAAAAAAAAAAGAGATAAGAAATGAAAAGCATTTTATTATTCAAAAGAAAACTCATTACATGGAAAAAATGAGTGATAAAATAATTCAAGGAAAAGAAGAACATGGTGGAAAGTCTAAATATCAAATTTGTATTCCACTACAGCTACTTTATATGATTCAAGTGCAGAATTCATGTCTTCAAGTTCCTTCATTGCGTCATCAGTCATGATGCTAGTATTTTCAATGGAAGATAGCTCATCATGCGCTTGGGTTATTTCAGCCTGGATCTCCTTGAAGGTCTCATGCTTTTGATCGATAGTCGAACTGATTTCCAGGCCTTGTTTCTCCAAACTGATGAGTTCCTGTTGCAGAACCTTCTTCCTGTCTTCAATGGACTGCAACTTTTCTTCAAGACTTTGCAAGTGACAAGTTAGTCCTTCTTCCTTTGCCTTAACTCTCTTGAGTTGGACGGTCGCGTTGGAAAGGAGTTCTGCATGTGTTTCTTTGCTCATCCTTTCCCACGATGAGGATGCCAGAACATCATATGCCTCCGCCTTGGCAAACAATTCCATCAAGTGATCTTTTAAAGGGAGACCATTGGTAGAATCCGTTCTTGTGATTTCCGCAATGATTTCCTCTGCACACTCTTTTAAAGAAGAGATCTGTTCAGTTGGAGTGTCAAGAATCTGTCCGCGAAAATCCATCAACAAACTCTGCAAGTACTTCCTTCGATGCGCCTGGATCAATTTTTGACCATGAAATTCTGAAACCAATGCTACCTTAGGTTTTTTCCGGATTTCGTGCAAATTAGACAGCTCCTTCTTTGACAAAGCGCCTCCACTGGGGGCAAGTTGCTTTGGGATGCTGATAACGACTTCGTCACCTTTCTTGTTTGAAATTATAGCATCAGTCTCAAGTTCAAGTGGTGAATTGGTATCAACATCTTCTTGGTGGAATTCAAGAAGTGGGGGCTGAAAAAAAAAATGTTTTGAGGGTCTTTTTTTTTTAAAAAAAAAGAAAAGGAAAATATGATTACCTTAAGTGGCGACACTCCAACCGACGGTGGTGAAAAGGAAATTTCCTCCAAATCAGAAGATGTCCTCTTCTTCGATCGGTTCCAATGACGGTCTTGGCTACTACTGCCGCTTGCCAACGAATGGGTTCCTCTCTGGGTAGATTCGATACCCTGAGCTTGAGTCCCTTCTTGTCCTATAGCCTCGAGAGAACCACGATCGTCCATCATTTCAATTTCGACATCTTCTTCTGTGTGAGTCACTGATAAAGATTTTGAAACCTGGGCGGCATCTTCTTTGCTGGAATCACTGGTTGCGCCTCTTTGATGGCCTGTCGAGAGTCCTTGGAAGACTTATTTCTTGTAACAACGTTTTCCAAGGGGCTGCTAATGGTTTTGTTCTTCCGCAAGGTGGATGAGGTAAGACCCGTTACAATCTCTATAACTCCATTAGGATGCACTGGCTCATTGGCGGAGGTAATCTTACCCTTCTTCGATGATTGCTGAGGGATCTTAACGGTGAATTTTAAGGGAGTTGAAGAGACACTATTTGACCGAGTCGACCACCAGGCATCATAGTCTTTGGTGATCAATGGATGCTTCCTGTGCATGGGTATAGTCATCCGAGACCGCGTCTGAGTGCGAACTGAGGAATCCCATAGTTGAATAGCTTCACCTAAGGTATAAGTGTGAGTGATCTCTTTCAAGTTGTTGGGGATGTCCTGACAAAAATCGAATTGCCTGCTGAACCTGCAAGGATTATATTTTTCAGTAATGAAAGTATTGTCCTTACGTAGAGTTAAATGGCAAGAGCGTTGACTAATGAAGTAGCTCGTGAGTCTTGATGATAAGGATCCGTCATCGATCAACGCCTTTTCTTCATTCTCAGTCCAGCACAATTTAGGAAGCATCAAAGGATTCGTTTCTTTGAAGATTTCCTCAGCTTCCAATTGGCCATAAAATATTGCCATTTTCTCACCACTAAATCTTGTCATGCGCGCGTGGTGGCTACTCACTTGATGATTTTCGTAGTATACATCGAAGTATTGGCCAATCCAAGCATAGACGTAATGGATTGGAAAAGTTACCTCACATTCTCCAAGGTTAGGGGCGTGGACGATCTCCCTCAACCCATGATATATGCTCGCAAGGACGGGAATTGCAAGACAAAATCTTTTCCCTGTAGCCATTAAGCATGCAACCTTGAAAACACTTGGGCGAATACGGTCGACCTTTTTGCTTGGCAAAAGGAACTTGCAAATCCAACACGCTATGAATGCCGCAATATAGGTTTCCTTTCTTAGAGACCCTGGGATACCCAGGGTGTCAAAAGGGACATTGAAGTCATTCGTATCGGCAAGGTCGTAAGGCTCCACGCTTCCAGAAGGGTTGTAAGTCATTTTTGGTTTAGATGTGGTCTTCCTTCTATTCGCTCTACTCGGAGGAGCCCTATACCTAGCCTCTCCTTTGAACCAGAAGCGAATCCAGTCCTTCATCCATACTCCTTGGTCATTCGTCCAGAGGTGGTAGTAAGCCGAAAAAAGATGCCTGCAACTCTCAGGGAGAAGTGGTTTCCCTTCTTTGTCACGAGTGAGGAGCTCCCGTGCCGAAGGAACAACTTCATCGAAAAACGTGCCGTCGATCGAAAGGCCACCGAGTCGATAAAGGTCCCAAAGTGTGATGGACAACTCCCCAACGGGCGTATGGAGCGTGTTCGTCGAGGGACACCAATATTTGAAGAAGGCCCGCAAGATATTTTCACAGCGGTCGTAGGAGTATCTCGACGCGTAGACGGCTTCAAATATGCCAGCGCGTGTGAGTATGTCTTTATACCTTCCAAGCATGTCCTCAACCCACTCCCAATAATGGGAGGTGAAGCACGCCTCACCGAAGAATGACGAAGGGGTTTTCCATGTAGCTTTGTCAACATTGAATCCCACGAACGGAAGAGTGAATTTGGCTATTTCTGGATCTCCATTGTGAAGTGACAAGTTTAATACGACCACTTCTTCTTCCCTCGATGTAATGGAGAAAGTCGATGGTGCCACCACTTCCTTGGTCCACTTGCTAGTCCAATCTTCGAGATGAAAGCATCCTTCAAGGGGTATGAAGGATTCAGCGAGCGGGCCGATTGCTGGTTTGTAAACATGTAGTGACAAGCTCTTTGATTGAGTTCCTCCCCGTTCATCCGTCAGTGAAATATGCGGCACTGGCACGGCGTAGCCCTTAATTTGCATGATTGCTGGAATTTTGTAAAAGAAAATATTAGAGGATGCAGGAGTTTCGTGCAAGAAGTTTGGTAATTAAATTACCTAATTGGTTGCCTCTTCTCAAATCCTCGGAATTGTTTCGAACCCCTCTTCAAGCACAGCTTGAGTTGTCTACAAAGAGGCAAGTTGACAAAGTTTACATCAAAATCATGTATAGTAGGAATATTTGGGGGGGAAAAAAAAAAGAGGGAAAAAAAATAATAATAATAATTATTATTTTTAAGGTCAGAGTTCTCGCAAAAGGAAGGAAAATTTTTGCTCAGATATCATATTGTCCTAATAGATGAGCAAAAGCCAAAAAAAAAATGAATAGAAAAAAAAAACAAATAAAAATGGTATGAAAATTGAGATTTCAGCTCCGAGGAATAGCTCAAAAAAAAAAATATTTTGAGCAGATCTTCATGTTAAATTTTCAGCTCTCAGGAATAGCAAAAAAAAAAAAAAAAAGAAAAGAAAAACAAAAAAAAAACAAAAAAGGGAAGCCGCGAGTACCGGATGACGGCTGACTCTGGCGCAGCGGCAATTTGATGCTTGCGGCTCGGCGAAGGTGATAATCAAATTCTTCAAACGGCTTGCAACATTGACAACGAAGATGTTGTCCCCGAATCTACTGTTGCTTAGACTACAAGGGTAAGCCACGGTTCATGCAAAGCGGTAAAACAAGAAACATAAGCAGGGGGGTACCATGGCTTGGAGAAGTAGCGCGCACCTTAAAGTAATCCAAGAGTAGCTCGGCGCGTTTTTGACCGACTCCAAATTGATTATATTAGTCTAAGAGGCAGCAAAGCCAAGCAGACCAGTAGATAATAGACGACGGCAATAGCAAATAAAGACGTAGCAGCAGGAAACGAGGGAGAGTTTGCCTTTGGATTGTGGCTAAATTGATGCCTCAACCATTGAGTATTTATAACAGGTATGCATCCCGTATTCAGGAAGGATTCTAGTCAGAAGTGTTTCACTTTAAGATGTTGAAGGATTCATTATTCGAAGTACTTGCGGTTTAGCAGGCTAATTTATCGAGCCGAGGAAGTTTACTCGCAAAAGGAATCTGGTTCTTCCTGTTTTGTATAATGGGACGAAGAGAAAGGATGAAATGCGAAGCTCTTGTTCTCACGATTGGCTTCCTCTGCGAGTTGGATTCCCAGCATTTGTGTCAGAGTGCTCCTTGAGTTCCGAGTGTGATCAGTGAAGAAATTAATTATTTAGTTTATCAGTGGTGCAAATCCTAACTTCAAAGGGTTGAATACTACAAAGAATGGAGTTAGTCTGAAGTAGGAGATATAAAGCTATTCCGTATGATGATTCGGCTCAGATGCATGAAATGGTGATGTTCCACGTAGCTATCCTATATGATACAAGACACTGCTATAAAGTTTGCAAAGCTTGAAGTTTGGAAGCGGTGGAGTTCCGTGGTTCCTATGATTTCTATGATCAATTGGATTCCTTTAGAATTTTTCTCGCGAAGTCTTTATAAGTTTTGGGAGATTAGCTGATAGTGGTCTCCATTGCAATTGGGTTTCGGACTTCTAAATTGCTTGGTCTTTGAGACTAACAAGGAGTGGAGGCTGTCAGCTCAAGAGTCCTGGTCATATTAGAGGAGTTCTTAGCGGTTTGCAGCTTGAGTTCCCAAGGCTAACAAGAGAAGATGATCTCGAGTTTCGGAGCGGTGGAGTTCCGTGTGTAGTTGATAAGCAAGGCGCATGGTAGATCAATTCGATTCCTGTGATTTCATTTTTTTAAAGCACCTTGCACGTAGATGATTGGGCATACGATATGCAATATTCTACAAATGAATACGTTGGCTTCTTGAGGACAAATGGTTATAATTAAAATTGGTGGCTACTTTATCACCAATTCAGAGGTTACGGATTGCAAAGCCCTGGACAGAGCTCAGGAATTGATATTTGAATTGCCAAGCTATGACATTGAACAGACTATTACTTGAATTGATAGTCCGACAAAGCTTTGGCATGATCCTGAAATTGATATAACTAATGTTGCGTGAATTGGTGGAACCCACATGATCATCTTATAAGCAAGGTTCACGAATTGATATACGAAGTGCAAAACTTTGAGTAAGGCTACGGAATTGCAAAACTCTAAGACCATCTAGGGGCTTTATTGTAGAACTTCAAATTGGAATAATTCGGACTTGCCTAATCATCATTGATAACAAATGTTACTAGGAATTCAAGTACTACATGAAATCTGACTTACGGGACTTGGAAACATTCCTAATCATCTTGAAATTCGTATGCTACTTGGAAACTTTCCTAATCATCTTGGAATTCATGTGCTACTTGGAATCCGGCCTCGGGACTTATGGGACCTGTACAGGCATTTGATGATTGGGGCGGTGGTGGAATTTAAATGTTTTGCATGGCTACGTGGTATGAATTGATCAAGACCTGTGGCTATATTGATACTTAAATCCCAGCCTTGCGGCATTCAAATCGAATTGGAAAAAAAAAAAAAGAAAGAAAGGAAAAAAAGGGGAAAAAATGTCGAAGCTTGTCCGTTCAAATCTTGCTCCGATATCCAGCATTCACGCACAAGTTTCGAGGGGGCATTTGTAGACAATGGAATTTTAATTAAATTCTAAAAATTACCATTGGTCTATTAAATGTTTTCGTCCAATCGGATATTGCCATATGGCACGTACACTTGGAAAAATTGGTTATTAAATGACCAATTATATTTTGCCACGTGTCAAGGCGAGGTGTTCCAAATCAATTCAAATTGCAGGGATATCTCCACCAACCAGATCATGTCATGTCACATGTCCATTGGATAAATATCTAAATATTTATTTCGTATTAAAGGGATAATATTTAGAGTTATTTAGTCCAAGTATATCTCTTATATACTGCAATAGCTTGGCCAGTCAAACGGCGCCATGTCACGTGTCCCTCCCCGAGTTTGGCCAATCGATAAATTTCTTATCTCTTTATTAATAAATATAAAATGAGGAGATAATATTTGACTGGTACAGTCCTAATATGACTGCACGTCTTGCAAGACAAGTAAAGTGGTACACAGGTTCTCAACCTCTACCTCTTGCTACAACTATAAGTAGAGGTCTCTCTCTACCAAATCAAGGACACAAAAAGAAAATACACAGAGGGACTTCAAAGAGCATCACATACGCTCAAAGCATTGAAGCTCCAAGCTACAAAGGTTCGGCTCTTCAAGCTCTCCAAGTCTCCCAGATATCAAGACTTGAGTCTTCAAATATCTTCTAAAGTTCTTCAAATCTTCTATATCAAGATTTGAAGGAATCGGTGGTGGATCAAAGAACAAGCTGCGAAGCCCTTGGATTGGCGTTCGAGGAGAAGAATCGAGGGAAACTCTCCACAAGTTCGAGAAAACCCCAGAGATTGTACCTACATACTTTTCTAAATTTATATATCATATATTTGTCGTGCATTTTTCTTGTCGTTTTGCAGACTTGAAATTTTATCGCGTACAGTATACACTAACAATGTATATAAAATTTATTTTTTATATATAGCATAAAAAGTATATATATATAGATATCATTATAGTATAGTAGTGGTGTATCAAGAAGGTTAGATTTAATTACTTGTCTTTCAAAAAAAAAATCGCATAATTGTCTTAACCATTAGTGTTATTTTCTTTCTTTTTTTTCTACTTTTTACAACTAGTGATTTGTAGTATTCATTTGTTTTTCTTTTCACCACACCACATCAGGGAAATAATTCATAACATCTATAAATACATTTCCTTTTTGGGTATTATGTCTACAAGACTACAAATAAAATTCATTGTTGGATGGTGAAAAAAATTTTATTGACTTTTAGATTAAACATTATTAAATATTTAAGATTTAAATTATTATTTTTAGTGAGAGATACAAATAAGGGAAATAGCACTTAAAAGAGACCACAAAATTTTTCTAAAATATATACTGTACTAATACTAGTATGTAAAATTATTTTGAAAAAAATTCTAAATTGCACACATGTCATATGCCTTTAAAATGTTTGAAGAGGTAGTAGTGGTGCATTTTTTTTCTAAAGGAAATTTAAAGATCACTTAAAATTATGTTGTAGAAATCTAAGGGTCTGTTTGATAACATAAAAAAGTGCTGAATCTGAATTTTTTTAGACATTCAGATGTTTTGAGTATTTGATAAATGAAAATCTATTTGCTGAACTTGTTAAGCAATGCTGAACCTGTGTGTATTTTTTTCAGCACAAGAATCCTAACTGAATGCTTAATTCTGATAAGAATCAATAGAATTATTTCAACTATTTTATCTTATCTATCAAATCTACCCTTGTTTGTTAATTATGTTCAAAATTCTTATCTAATTAAATAATATAATATTTTTTATCTAACAATTTTTAGTTTCTCTTTTCTCCCTTTTTAATGACTTTCACATCTTCTCCATACTCCTCATATAATATATTTCATCTTTTATATTAATTTGATTTAAAAATAAATATTGTCATTTTCATACCTAACAATTTTAAACTAATTAAATCATAAATTCTATTTCTTTTTTGAATGAAAGAATATAAGGGCAAAATTGTCAAATTAAACTTATTAAGCATTCAGTTATAAATATTTATCAAACAGCATAAATAGGTTTAGTATTAAAATTCAGACATTCATATATTTTTTTCAGTGCTTAAAATTCAATAAATTAATTGTTTCAGTATTCAGATTTCAGAATTCAGACTTCAGAATTCAGATTCAATTTTATCAAACGGAACCTAAATATGGCTTGTTTATAGGCTATGACGAAAAAAATTTTGAACACAACCGTCTTGTTTTGGTTGCAATTTAAAAAAATAAAATAAAATTACATCTTTCGTGATCATATTTTTTAATTATTCTTATTACCTCGCGCACACCGTACATTATATATTTTAATCCAAACGCGACTGACTTCCAAACTAAAAATTTTTGCGTAATTTAAAGAAAAAGAGCCCTCTTCTTATTTTTCATTTTGAGGCCCTCATCCTTGACCAAAAAATAAAACAAGCAGAAGAAAACGTTCAAACATTTCATTTGAATCACAATAGGCGACGTCCCCATCGGATCCAGTTAGACCTCCCTCCCCCACTTCCTTGGAATAGGCTAGAATATCCTCTTGTTTATTTTCCCTGCTAGTACTGTGTTGCTCCTAAATCGAGTTATTGAGGAGGAGAAACAAAGTAAATGGAGAGGAGATGTGCAGAAGAATCAACAGATATAGGAGGAGAGGAAGAGGAAGTAGAAGTAGAAGAAGCATTATGGAACAAAGAAACAATTCCAAGGGTGATGAAGATAGTCTGTACCTGCATCAAACTTCATCAGAGAGACCTCATCTCTCTCTTATTAGTCAGCCCCTGGCTTCACCGCACTCTCATCTCCCATCCCTCCATCTGGTTGGTCAGTCCATTCCTCCTCTTAACTCCCCTACTTAATTATATCTTTTCCCTGTTTTTTAATGCTCAAAGAGTCAATCTTTTTCCTAATGCAGTTGGAATTTTAATTCTGGGATTTACTAATTACTGTTAAGCTCACAGGTTAATGCAAGGATTGATACATTCTCCATGAAATTGGAATTTTAGTTCATGGGTTTTACTAATAGTAATTGAATTCGCACATTACTGCAAAGTTTGGATTGTTTTCTAATTGCGACTGGGGTATTGATTCTGGGGTTTGTTCATTCTTGTTAAACTTACAGGTTATTGATTTGCATGAGATGAATAATGCTGGAGATCGCCTTGTCGCAGCTCTTTCACTAGTAAGTTCTTTGCAGCCCCTCTTAAATTTTCAGGTCTTTTCCTTGCTGAGAAAAGTTTGCTACTTCTGAAACAAGAGTCATTACTGATAGTTTTGGTTTCATTATAAGAGAGTTTGCTCTCAATCTGCTTCCACGCAAGTTTGTCTAGCAATGGGGTCTAATGGATAGTACTTCTGCTACCTTGTGAAATTTGTCAAGAATGATTAATTAAATGGTGGTGAGGTTTACTTTTTCGTGTTTATTTTTTCTTGCAGCCAAGATATCACAATGTGAAGAACATAAACCTTGAGTTTGCACGAGATATTGAAGATAAGAATTTTGAAATTCTTAAAAGCAAGGTACCATTCGGTATCTTAAACCTATAATATTACTATTTTTTTCACTTGGAAGCATTGGTTATGTTGGAAAACCAGTCAGGTTATTTACTCTTTCAATTATTTAGTTCTTGCTTCTGCCTTATTGTGTAGCACATTAGGTTTACTTCCTCAAACTTGATCTTTTCCACAATCATACAAGTCAGGTGATGCTTGTCTTACAGTATGCTTTTGACTGCAATTCATCAAAATGAAGTGTTTCATCCTTACATGTTATCTTAAAATAACAGAATACGGAAATATTCTCCAGATTGTCTAAATCACTTGAGTTCCTGTTGTTTCCATTCTCTGTGTATATATTCATGCATACTTTTTGCCGAAAATCAAACCTCAGTACAATCCAGTATTCAAGTGCTTCTAGCTTTGTCCTGCATCTTGGTCATATTTTCATTTATTTATTCTCTTAGATTAGCTTAGGTAGATGATGAATTATTGCTTGACTTTGCTCTTTATGCTTTAAATTTGACTGCCTGTTTTCATAAGTTACTTGATGGGGAAAGTGGAGAGGTAGCTAAAGCGGCCTATTGAGTGGAAGCATAGCTAAGCTAAATGTGCCAGAGAAAGTCAGGTGCTGTGAGTAAGGTTGGCTTAGCCTGGAGCCTTGATTCCCCATAACAAATACGAGTTCTGTTTTTCTAGGAGTTTGCTGATTGATTGCCTGAATCTTCCATCAATAAGCCTCTTCCCAAACAGGGATTACACTCATTTAATGACAAATCCATATATCCTTACATGGATAGTTCTGCTTGTTTAACTTCCTGAGTTGAGTGAAAACAATGAAATTCTATAATTTGTTCCCAAAGCTAGACCCTGGTTTTGGTTTATACAAGTACAACTCTTTGACTTAATAAAAGGAACACAGTTTAAATTTATACTTTACTCTGGCCTTATTGTTGTGGAAATGTTTTGACACTGTCTTAAAGTACTTTAAAACTGAGTTCTGTGGCCTATGCATATGGAATTTCAGTACAGATTTTTTTTTTTTTTTTGGTGAATTGAAAGTCCTTATTATGAGAATATCTATTCTTTGAAGTTTGTGGATGCCCTTAAGAATCTGGAGTCTTTGAACCTAAATGGCTGCCAGAAGATTTCAGATAAAGGAGTTGAAGTTATAACAAGCATTTGTCCGAATCTTGCGGCATTCTCCATCTATTGGAATGTTAGGTACTCTAAGGCTTTCTTGATTCTATGTTTGTATGTGCTTTGTTCTTCTATTGCAAATTATAGCTAAAATCTCTTAATCATCAATGGGCTTCGCTTATACTTTTGCTTTCAGGGTTACAGATATTGGAGTCAAGCATTTGGTGAGGAACTGTAAACGTATAACTGATTTGAACTTGAGTGGGTGTAAGGTACATGAAAACTGATAATTCAAATCCATGGATGTAGAAGCAACAATGTCCCCCCCCCCCCAACCAACAAAAAAAACCCTAATTTATACAATAAATGTCCTAGAATTTCCATGCATGACCTTGAACTTTTAAGATGCAGCACTATATGGACATTTCTGCCATATATCCGACAGGTGATTTGTATTTAAGTTTTGATGTCTTGTGATGAAGATTAGTCTTATAGATTAATCTCTGAGAGGAAATATAATGGAAAAGAGAGAATGGTTGTTAGGTTGAGCCTCTCTCTTAGAAGACTTTTAAGTCCATAAATAGAAAGAAGCAGGATTGATGTTTTTCCCTTTTTGTTCCTTCATAAGTCTAGCATGGTTGAAAATAATGAAACATATTGTTTTGTCAAAATTCACCAAAATAGGGTGCAAATCAAATTTTCTTTCCTAAGATCTGCTTCTTGTTGGAAACAATTAATGACATGCCAATAAGTATGTTTCTCCACTTGTTTAAACTTTCTTTTAGAGATCAATTGTCTTGGACTACTTGATTTATTTCTTTTCTATAAATTCTTTTGCCTAAGGTAATTAGAGTAACCTAATCTTGATTCCCATTTGGAAAGCTCCAAGCTTTCAACTGAAGAAATTGTATATTGCTGCTAAGACTTCATAGCTCTTACTAAAAAATTTACTAAAATTTATTTTCTTCAATGTCGTTTCTTCCGTAATGCAAATATTTGTTAAGTTTTTTTTCCTGTGATGCAAATTTTTGTTACGTAGTTAGACATGAGCCTTACTTGTTGTCAACTCCTGCTCATCATACATGCTACGTTTTCTTGATCACTTCATCTGTTGCAAGATGGAAATCTCTCATGTAGCTTCTTTTTCTTGACAATGACAGAATATCACGGAGCAAAGTTTGCACTTAATTGCTGACAATTATCGAGACTTGGAATCTTTAAACCTGACAAGGTATGGATTAAGGTTAATGTTGGATTCATAGTCTTATTGCATTGGAAAGACAAAATAAAGAAACATACTGTAGTGACTGTTAGAAATCTATAAATAAAATAGTTGACATAATTATATCAGCTATTGCTTGTTTTTAACTCAAGGCTGATGAATAGAGAAGATCTTGTTTCAAAGATGTCTAGACAAGACAGTGATCATTTGACTGTGTTACAAAAGAAAAAGAAAAAGAAATCACTGGAGGATGCAGTATTTTATTACATGAAAATGGAGAATTATTCATTACAGGAATCTTGCATCAACTGCTTCTCATCTTCATAACCCATTTAGGGGGTAAAATAATTCATCCCTCCTGACAGTATCTCACTTCATATCTTTGGGATGTCACTAGGTGCATCAAGCTAACAGATGGTGGTTTACAACAGATATTGCTGAATTGCTATTCTCTTCAAAGTTTGAATCTTTATGCCCTCTCTAGGTAAATTTACCCTTGAATAATATGTAAAATTAGGACCTTTCTAGTAATGGAACACAACTTATACATCTCAAATGTATGCCATGCTTGTGTACATCTCAACTTCTACATTTTGTTTGGGCAGCTTTACAGATGAAGCTTATAAAAAGATCTCTCTGTTGTCGCATCTAAGGTTTTTAGACCTCTGTGGTGCTCAGGTATATTCTGTTTTAGAATAACAGATTTGTGTCATAATCAAACTTGGATAGCCAACCTACAACTTTGTGCAATGGTGGATTTTTTGTCCCAAGCCATTGGTTTTGACCAAAGTTTGGTATATTAGAACCTAACAGATGATGGACTACGTTCTATAGCCAACTGCAGAAAGCTAGTTTCACTGAATTTGACATGGTAAGCCAGATATGGGCTTTAGCGATATGCAAGAAATTTGTCTTTTTTGTTAGAGCTAATGCTTTGTTATTTAGGTGTATACATGTGACAGATGTGGGAGTGAAAGCTATAGCTGAAAGCTGCAGTTCTCTTGAACTTTTGAGGTAAATCCAGAAAATTGAAGATTGGCATTAGCTGAAGTACTTATTTGTACATTAGGGTAATCCCCTTGTAAAAATATTAGATAATCTAATTCATGGATATCTGCCTGTTAATTTTTGT
Organism: Coffea eugenioides; assembly: GCF_003713205.1. Taxonomy (NCBI): domain Eukaryota; kingdom Viridiplantae; phylum Streptophyta; class Magnoliopsida; order Gentianales; family Rubiaceae; genus Coffea; species Coffea eugenioides. The sequence continues at coordinate 15,838,009 of NC_040040.1, forward strand.
ACATTCCTTGCCGTTGTATTCTGAACTTGATATAGGCATACAAGAAGTAGGCTTACTTTGATGTATTAGCACATTTTTCCTGCTATTGGACTGAAACTTGTGTCTCTGGGGCTTGGCTGTTTTGCCTTTTAGCTTGTTTGGGATTGTTGGGGTGACTGATAGGTGCCTTGAGGCCCTCTGCAAATGCTGCTCAGGTACACTCACAACACTCGACGTGAATGGTTGTGTTGGCATTAAGGTAAGCTTTTGGTTTGCCATAGCAGCAAAAGTCCTTCCACTTGTTATGCATTCTTATCTGTACAAAATGCATTGTGCCTTTCCACAACAATGCTCGTATGTAGTAGTTCCTTGAAAATTAATTTTGATTGGTATACAAGGCATAAGAACTGGAGTCTTCTATTTGTCCCAATCTAGGAAGAATGCTTACGAAGGATGGGGATGTGACATGATAGGATAGACAAACAAGGGATTTGGATAAATGTAATTCTGGATGTTGAAATAGATTTTACATATTTGGTTCTATGAAGACGACGAACTTATGACATACTTGTTTGGAGATCATATTGTATTTTATGATAAATGTAAATATTATATTTTTCATTTTATGTTTCAAACAAATGCACATAATATGCACCTGAGAATGTTAACATTCTCTAGGAGCCATCTATATGCAATCATAGGTGACACAGGGCTTTAATATAGTCCCTTTTAAAAAAAAAATTTGTGCAGAAAAGGGCGCGTGACGAACTCCTTCAATTGTTCCCAAAGCTGAAATGCTTCAAAGTGCATAGCTAAGCTGTAAGTCTGTCAGGCTGCAAATAATATCTTGCATTAAAGTTTAATAGATTGGCTTACCGTCTGATTTAAAGTAAGTGATAGTCCATGGTTTAAATGGATAACCTGTTCAGACTCTCTTGTTGGCTAAAGCTCAAAATATTGTTAAGCTCCTTTCTTGACCCTTAAAATGTGCTTTGAGCTTTTAACTTCGGTTTCAGGAGTTCAGGACGTATTTAACTGTTATGCTCCCTTTAATGTTTCAATTTAAAAAAATAAAAAACATTGCTTAAAATTCCCACGTTTGCTTCATGCTGATAAAGACTTTATATGGACAGTATCCACTCGATATTTCTGCTCTGTAATGTGAAATGCCATCATACAAGCACCTCTCTCTACTTGGAAGAAAGTAAAAGTTACCACAGAAAGTGGAAAACAATACATGATCTTGTTCTCTCACCTTTTACGTCATTAGTTTTATTGCAAGTAATGCTTTGAATTCTGATTTCAGCCTCACATCTATATCAAGCCATCAAACTTCAGTTGCATTTCTTTTTCAAATCCCACTGAAGCATTGTTTTTTGCTTTTGTCTTCAAGAAGTGAAGAATGCCTAACAAATGGGGCAGAATTAGAAAGCTTCCCACAGAGGACCAGCTATTATTCAATGGCAGTCCTCTCTTTATTTTCAGAAAAACATTCCCTGATACGCATGTGAAAGCTTCATTGGATTTTATTTAGTGGTTAAATTCTCTTTTACTAATTGGACCCACCCCTTCTTACCAAACTTTAAGTGAGTTGACCATACCCCCACCACACAGTGTTCTAGGGATTCCCAGACCTGAGCATCATGCTAATGATGCGCTTCAAGCACCAACATCCAATGCTTGCCTTTTGGCCACTGGTGGGGTAACTAGAAGATGTTTTGTGCCATTGCCACAATAATTAGGGATGTTTTCCCCTTGTGTGTAGATTCTGTTTTCCTTATTCGGAGAATTTGCCTAATCCCTTTACGTGTAGATTCTGTTTTCCTTAAACACGAAGAATTATGAAGGAGGAAAGGAATCCCGAGTAACATTGCAATCTTTGTGCTTTCAGGTTTTGAACATGTGTTCTACAACTTGTGGACTTACTTGGATTCATGATACCATTTTACTCTCAGGTCATCGTGCTTCTATTGCTCCATCAAATCAAGTACGCAGATTAGATTTAACGTATATGCTTTCTACATTTCGCAATTACTTTTTAATGCATTATGCAAGATCACAACACCTTCCTATGAAAATCAGCAACTACTTTCAACAGGTAAAACTATGTGTAGAACATGGTTTCATAGGTTCGGGTTCGAATCTTAATGGTTGTATTATGAGTGTCAGGTTTATACCATGAGGGTTTTGGCATATTTTTATTCTCAATGATTTATCGTATTATGTTCCATTTTTCATAGGACCTCTGACTGGCATTATGGCGTAAAGTTGATTTTCCACATAATACCATTTTTGCATCAGACTATAACAATATATATGTATATGCATGGCATAAACTCTAGGATAGCTTGTTGCCTCAAGTTTAGGAGAAGCTTCCTCTTCACAAAATTGCATGCCTTCGATGGCAAAGCTCTGCTTGAGTTGCAAGACCACTTTGGTTGACCTATGTTCAAGCGTATCCCAAACACACGATGCATCTGAAAGGGATGGGGCATCCTATGGGTAGGTTTTTGTTCGTATGGAAAGCAATTGTTTCTAGATCATGCGGAAAATGAAAATTTTGCCATATTTAGGTTCAATAATTTAGTATCAGATTTGCTCATCTTTTGGCTTCCTAAAGTATCTGTGCACTCATGGAAACAAGGGTACACAGACACACACATTTACTAGAAGAAGAGGAACTCATAAACAACCATAACAGATGCTACTAATTGGTACCTTACCCTCTCCAGTCCCCCGTTGCTGTGAGGAAATAAGTACTTCATTAGTTGTAAGATCAAGAAGAAGAATGCAACGCTTGTTGGGAAGAACCACGTTTGTGTCTTTCTCAAAGAGGTCATTGGTTTCACTAGATTGCATATTCCTTGATTCTAATATTTATCACAAGTGATCACAAAAAAGACACATAAATACACCACACACACGCCTGCACTTGCATTCTTTTGGGGAAGAAAAAGGGCAAAGACAGCACCACTCTAATTTCCCTACAAACTACTTGCTAATGAAACTTGATATGAGTGGCCAAACTGAAACCACGCCAAGCATCGCCAAGTTAAGCCATTTCCTTCCACGATTTATCGAGCTTGAACTTCCAGAATCAGCTGCTACAAAAGAAAGAAATTAAAATTAAAAAAAAAAAAAACGGGCATCAGCAATATATAGCAAAACATATAACATAAAACAGACCATCATCACGTTTCTGCAAACAGACAGATGAATCCTGTGATTTGGCGTCACAAACTCAACCTCCGATGATCATCGGTGTACTATTAAAAACAGAAAAATTCTGCAAAAGCATGGACATAGAAAGTTGTAGGATAAAGTGTAAAGAATAGAAAGTGTACCTATGCCACTAATAGTTTTGGTTCTATTTGCAGAAGAATTAGAGAACTGCAGAAAAATCTGAGCATCTGGTGACCGAGGATCCAGGTGCAGAAAATCTGTAATCCAAGCCACAATTATTAGCCAAAAAAGGAAAAAGGGATGAAAGTTACGAGCAGAGCTAAGACTATATATGTGGGAATTAATCTATAGTTGATTGATTACCAAGACACTGCGTCTCGTTAGCTGGTAAGTGACAGATGAAGGGAAGAGCGAGTGCAAGTGTGGCGTTGATTTTGAAGCCAAGACCTGGTTCATTACGGTCTCTCACCAGCATGCACAAACACCTGCGCTTTTGATCGTAGTTATTTCCCAGCCTGAGGCAACAAACTGGGCTGGGATGCTTCTCCTCTTCGCTTATAAATGAAACACAAGGCGACAGACCAGCCAATTGATCTTGGCATTCTCGCTTGTCTTGTGCAAAATCACTGCTTACTCTAACACAACCAGCCATCATCAGAGCTAGCAAACATAGTGAAACTCTTGTGCTAATTCTTTCCATGACACGCCAAATTATGCAGTTTATTTAGCCAATTCAATAAAACAGCCGCGAGAAAGAGGTGGGTGATTAAGGGATGATATGGTTCTGCCCCTTTGCATGTATATGTGTCTCTCTCTGTGTGCGTGCGTGTGTGTGTGTGTGTGTAGATACATATACATATACATATATATATATATATATGGATGTATTGGCGCTAATTCAGGCATGCACGACGTCATACATTAATTGCTGGGACTGCAACATAGCCCACAGGAGTCAGAAAATCGCTGTCCAGAAAAACTTGTAAAAGCATGTCTTCGTGATGTATCCAATTTGGCAAGTACCTCAAGCTAAAATGACCGAGCAAGATTTTAAGCTTTCCTATGCTCTAATTGAATTGACTTCTTTTACTGAGCTTCGTCTGAGTTTTGGGCCCTTGCCTTGCATTCAAGATATTGACGTGTGTGGCCATTTGCAAAGCAGTACTAATATAATGAGCAAATTTAGACAGATATACTCATCTAATCCATCTGAAATCAACATTCAACCAACCTGACTTTTTTATCTTTCTTTCTTTCTTAACCCTAAACTTCTTCAATGGCAGTTTCCAAAATGTGATATAAAACCCCCAATGCAATGACAGATATCTAAACATATCTGGATGAATTGTTATTTCTGCTTTGATTATACACGACTTTGACTTGGATCTTGACCAGTTCAGTTGTCAATCTCAATCAGCCAAACTCCAGGGACTCATAATGAGAGCAGCAAAATGAAGAGCTGAAATCACATAAGTGAATGTCCGAAGCTTTGACACTCAACAGGCGCGAGAGACCGCTGCAACTTGTTCTGTTCTTTTTTTCTTTGATGAATTACGTACAAGGATGAGCAAATTTGATGACTACTTACTTGTGTATCTGGCATTTGAGCCTTTATATATTTTTTTTTTCCAGATGTGTTGAATAATCAAGCAATCAAGAAGTAGAGACATGGCTCATTTTCACATGTTTGCCCATTGCCCAGGTAGAGTGATCATGTGTGATTTGAAATTTACGGCAGTTTTGACTGATTCTCCTGGAACATCATCAGACCCTTAAAAATTTGTATGTATATACCAAAACTGCCCGCCAGGAAATGAAATGACCATAAAAAATTTTCCGCACCTTTGTATTCTATATCCACGCCTTAAAAACCAATATGACACCAAGACCCTTAACATTCAGCGGTTTTTCTTCGAACATTTTGCATTTCTCAATTTATGCCTTTTTTTTTTTTTCCAACAGACTACAGGCAACGCGATTCTTTTGACCATTTTTAATTTAGTTCATCTTTCAAATGTTTTCGACAAAATTCCTTCCCACGGCTTTAGAGAAATTTTCAACTTATAGGATGTGTATGTAATATGCAATCTTAATTTGTTTTTCTCAATATATAACAATGAAAATTACCATATCGTTAAGGTCTCTTTATAAGATGATGGGTTTAACATGCTGGAGTCTCTGATGAGCAAGCCCTTAGATTCACTCATCCCAGTGCCGTTGGCTAAAAATTGCAGCAGGAAATTGCTGGCAGCTCAATGGATATGAAAAGCAAAGCACCAAAGAAATTTGAAAAAAGCTGCTGGTCATACCGCCTATGGGTATTTGGTATTATATTTCTATTTAAATTAAAGGAGAACTTCTATAGTACAGCATGACCACAATTTCTCTATGAAACAAAGGTTGCATGATACAAAAGATCACAACTAAGGATCCACTTGGGAACACCTAAGGAAAAACACAGGAAACATCATCTACTATTCTTACAAATGACTCTGTCTCTGTTTCTATTTCTGAAATTCCTCCGCAAACAAGACCTGCAGCCACGGGCATCAAAACTTAAGTAATCAAACGAGATGGGAGAGGGAGAATGCTTGGGCATGAGTTATACATATTACAACCTTTTCAATAATCCCTACACAAAGCAAAGGATAGAATTAAAATCATAGCAACGCAACTACACGCACCCCCCAAGCGAGATGCACACAATGTCTCCATCAAAACCTAATAATATGCATTCGAAACTCTACTCTGCAACCCTACGGAGAATTTACAGTTTATGGCACCATCCTGATTTGTTTCACTAATGAAGTGAAACAAAACAATAGGAATTAAAATCATGTCAGCAACATCCGATACATTCACTGCCTCATAAATCAAAATAAGATCTACGTAAAGATGTAAAAGGACTGGAAGTAGCAGCCTACCCAGTGTCAGCGCCTAGTTCTAGGCTTGCAGCGAAATTCAGCTAAGAGTGCTATGTGATCAGAAGACCACTCTGGAGAAGGAAGTGCTGTGTCTTTTCTCAAGCCATCTTCATCCAAGAGCTCCAACAAAGATTCCACAGTTAAGGAGTCCGCTGAAAGGATAAAAAATAACAAATTTACAACATTGCTAAAAATATATTATACGTTTAGCAAGAATTACTTCGCACACCTAGTAATATACATTTATCCTGGACAAATTGAAAAATGAGAGATAAATCAGCCAGAAATGCTCTGCATGGGGGAACTAGGAGTCAAAAGATAAAAACAGTAAAAGACAGTTCACTTTGAGCATGCCTGAGTAGAATATGTAATCATGAGTGCCGATAAAATCCCTGGTGCAGTTGGTGAACAAAGGTTCATTTGTAGTAAGATCCAATCTCCTCCTCTGTTGCTCAAAACCAATACCAGCCGCTCTTCCGAATGATGAGTATGCACTTACCTATATATATATCAAGAAGCATGTTCAACTCAGGATCATTAGTAGTACAAGCCTATGCATATTAAAAGCTTCTCAAAGAAAAAGAAGTTTAATCTGTTGACGAAATTAAAAATTAGCGTTTAAAGATCAAGAAACATACCAATGGCAACTGATGTGTAAGTTTTGTGGCAGGGCGAAGGATTCCAAGAGGGTCAACTGCTAAATCTGAATGCATTGGATCAACTTTTCCCATGGCAAGAAGAGCATGTGGAGCACTGCACCCAAAACACAACATAAATCAGGAAGTTAACTCCTGCTTAGATGCACAACCTACATAACAACCACTAGTATGCAAATTAAACAAAAACCATATCTGACCTTCCAGGAACAGAATTAAAATCTCCACAGACGAGCATTGGGATATCTGCACTGGCAGCAATTTTCTCTAACCCTTTCAACAATGTATGAACCTGATACAAAGGCATGCACATCAACAAATATTAACACATAATAAGATAGAGGCAACTACAACAGCAAGAGGAGGTTGAATAAGAACCTGCCACAGCTTCACATCCTTTAAATCTTGCTGAACATTGACATGTGTATTAGCCTGTACAAGAAGGTAATACATACTGTCACAATTATGCTCCACAGGATGAACATTTTAAAGATGTATCCAAAGGACCTTTTCCCCCCAAAAGAAAAAATATGTCACCTAGAAACCATGTCTAACAAACAAGAAACAATTTCACGGGACCAAGATATTGAGAAATGAATTTCAAGTACATAAAAGTAATATTGAGTCAGGAGTATGAAGCAAGCATGAGCCATCAATTAAATCAAGTGATGAAAATTAATGCAACTGGCCAAAAATTAGAGTATCGCCACGACCATATTGATCAACAGTGACATTAGTAGGAATAAAATAACTTGAGAACAAAGAGCAAACCAACTTTAAATGCTTACCACACAAACAAGCTGTCGCTTCCCAGGATTATCAATTCCCTGGTTACTAAATTTTGCTTCCAGAACCACTATAAGTGCAATGTTATCCTATATGAAGACACATTATTAGTCAGATACGAAAACATACCATAACTTTTGCTCCATAATTAGCGAGAGATGAAGCATTTCCATTATTTTCAGCAAGATAGATGCCCAAGTTTTGACAATGCACGAATGTTAAAAAGATTTGCATAACATGGCGGGTCTAAGGTCAAAAAAAGAAATGGTATAAAGTCAATAAAAAACAGTTCAAGGTTAAACTGGAAAACATGTATAACCTCTGGATGGTAAATTAAAAAACAAAGAGCGTCAGAAACATGTGGGACATCTATTTTTTACTGACTCAGATATTAAAGAAACATAAATTTTATCATGACACAGTTCAAAAAGAACAGCATGTCATCCGTTTCAAATGGAAGGAAGAAAAAAAATTACATGTAATCAATGAACTAAGATACCTTGATCAATCGACCCAGAGCAGTTTTTTTCTGAGTACTTGGAACTAAAGCTTCAGTCAAGGATTGTGCAGCTTTGTTAAACTCAACCTTCACAACCACAGAACAGTCAAGCACAACAAAAGAGAAAATGCAAAAATATATAATGAAAAAGCTTCATACCTCATATTTCTTGACATGTGAAAATCTATCCCGGCGAAAAAATGTAGCACAACCATCATTTGAATAAATATTCCCATTGAAGACCTGCACACAACAACAGTCTAATGTATAACTGGCACAGCTACCTTTGAACACGACAACAATCAACATTTTGACTAACCTCGGCCGTTTTTCGTTTATATAGAGCTTGATAACCATGTTTATCCAGCTCAGGGGCGAAGAATTCCTCAAAATGGTCACTTTGAACCTAGGACAGAAAAAATACAGTCAACACTATTGATTTCATGCCTGTCGTCAACATAAATATACCTAAACAGGTGGAAGAAATCATTTGCTGAAACTTTAGGCAGCCAAGGAGAGAAAAATAGTCATAAACAACATTTACATTTCAGGTTTGGGCAGATCCAAGTAAAAGTTGTCCCAATTTCCTTTTATTAATGCTGAAAAGCACTTGACAACATAAACATACTGTACAAATAAATTTATGGATTCTTTACCAGAATATCAACAAGAAGACAAAAAAGAAAACAAACTTTTCAACTTCAAATACACACAAACTTGCAACCAAAGACAACACACTTAGCTTTGGCAAGTCACTATTGTATTATACAACATGAACTACTGTTTGGAAAAGAAATTGTGCTTTTTAACTGACATAGCACTTCTGATCTCCGAGAAACCACTCTATATGAACAAAATGCAGTTAAGTGACTGTGAACAAAACTGACAAACCTTTTACCCTTTATTATTAAAAAAAAGAAAAAAGAAAAGCATTTCCATTGTTGTTCTCATTTCTTCTCTAGCCGGACCTTCATAGGGTCGCCATTTTTCCACCGAAAATTCATTAAGTTTTGACCTATCTTACAATGCACATAGAAGCTTTGATGTACTTCTGTACCTCTTGAAGACAAACAATGTCAGCACGGTAGCCAACTATCTCACGTAATAGATTCTGCCTTCGATAAGCCCAAGAAAGAGCCCAAGAAGGACAGTAACTGTATAAATCATTTGCAGCATATGAATCGGATAGAATATTATATGACAGCACAGTAAAGGTTCCTGATGAAGATACACGACCGTCAACGTCCAGATGCCCTGGCATTTCAACTCCACTGACAGGAATCAACCTACGTGGAGTAGGAGATGGGGCTGGAATTACGCGAGAAGTGTTTAGTGTACTTGATTGCCCCACAGGCTGTTTGGATTCTGCATCCACTACAACACACTCAAATTTAAGGACATGGCCAATATCATCAGCCGTCGGTGTGTATGTTTTAAATCGTCCAACTTCGAACCATGTCTCACCACCTCTCTGTGTTACTGCAGCAGGGTATAAAGCCGTGGCACCATTTGCCAAGCTAGAATTGGCCTGCGTACCCGTCAAGTTTGTATTGATAACCCCAGATCCTGAACCATTGAAGCGACCAAAAATTTCTTCTTCCTCGTTGCCATTTTCATTAACAGCACTAGCTGCGCGCTCATGCAAAACACGATGATGCTGCCATGCATCCGAGAAACATTTCGGAGAACAATGGTAACTCTTAGTGATAGGTATTTTCGCTTTAACACATCCAAGACACTGCAATGTAGCTTGCTCAGATGGATGAACACTACAGATTGCAACTTTCCTATCACTTTGTATGCGATACCTGCCCCCAAAAAAAAGTTTCAATAATGCAGTTGAAGACTGTAATCTAATACCCAACACACTATAAAGTTGTCCTTATAGCAATTGAGAAAACCAAAAGTTAAGTGTAAAAGTAAAACAGCCAGATCCAGAAAGTATTCAACCAGGAAAGGAAAAGCATATGTGCCTTCTGCTTCTGTGATGGATGTACATTGTATTGGTGTACAAAGCACTATAATATGAAATATCCAACATCAACAATTAAAATCAGGTAACAAAATAAAAATAAAAGGAAACCATATTGATGCAAGAAGTATAAAGCTTAGGGGTGAAACCAAGGATCTTACAGGATGGAAAAAATAACTCGTCCAGATTGTCAGAAGTGAAACACAATGAAACAGCGCAGACGCTATCAACGAACAATATACCAATTGTTTTACACGTTTACAGCTCAAATAAGCAAATCAATTTGACAGGCCAAATTCTCTTCCAGACAAGAATAGAATTATGTTGAAATGTTAGAGGAAGGGGGGTGGGGGGGGGGAAGCAACTGCACATCAAAACCTAAAGCTACTTACAACATGCATCTCCTATTTTAAGATACAATAAAAGCAATTTCCAAGAAAGAATAGCTGATAGAACAGTAAGAATATACAAAAGAAGCCCACTGCAGACTCAGACATGAGCTACTACCACTTTGCAACACCTGAAGGGTAGCCATCCAAGGCTACCCCTAACAATAATACTTGCAAATATCACTTCCATTTTCGTCAAACACCAACTCGAACTTAGACAAATTGTTTGCTACATAGAAGTCCATTTTTCCCAGAATGACATGGGGATATACTGACAAAATTGTGTTGCCTATGTCGCTTAAGATCCAAATCCAACAAATTTACCCACATAATCAAAATTCATTTAAATCCACAAATATAAACTGAAATTGAATCTGCTTGATCAAATGAGGGTAGAAAACTCCACAAAAGGTAACATGAAGAAGCATCAGAAAGTTAAAAACAAGCCACAATTAAAAGGTGGGAAAATTGCCAGAAAAGGTAAGACAGAAGCAATGGCAAACTAATAAAAGCACAATTAACATGTAAGCATACCCTAAACGATACAAACTTAAAACCTTCCTTTTGTTACCAACTACACTAATCAGCATATTACTTAGTCAGCGGCAGCTTTTATAACTTACCTGATGAACACTCCCATGCATTATTTCATTACAGAAGACTACAAAAAATCCTTAGACACGAAATAAAACCTACATTGAAATCTCAGCAGAAGAGTACAAAAAAAAGTTAGCACAATAACTACAGCCTTCCTTTTATTTTATCTCATGCTTCCTCGCATTTAATTCATACACCATAAACAATAAAATGCAACCCTAGTTCCCATAAACCACAAAAAGACTAATCTTGGCTACATACCATTCTGTCAACGCAATCATTAATGCCATCTGAACCACAACAACATAAAGACCAATCATTATCAACGAAAGCAATAATTATAACCAAATCAAAACCTGTCTTGGCTACTCAACATTTTGGCAACTTGCCCATAACAACAGGAGGAGAAAAAAATACCATTATCAACGGAAAACAGTCACCCACCCATACAATCCAACCTCTAAGAAACCAAAATCGAAAGTACCATGACAAAAAGCAACATGCATAAAAGCTATAAGAATCAAATAGTACTAACAAGGAAACAGCCCAAGAATTAAAACTATAAGCACCAAAAAAAATGACAAGAAAAACCTTTTTCCCTTCGCTTACAGAAGGGCAAAAACCCTGATTAAAAAAAAAGGAAAAAGAAATAATAGAGGGGGAGACCTACCACTTATATCTTAAGAAGTAGCCATCAAGTGGAGCGGACTCGGGAATATCTTCGGTAATAACGGACTTATCAGGACGTTTTACGAGCACGTAGGGCGTCAGCTCACAGCCTACGATAGGAATGTCGGACGGAAGGTGCACTCGCAGCACACTCAGCATTCTTGTACTCTACAATCGCGATTATCGGCCCACTTCTGTATTCTTCCAGACCCTACTACTTCTACAACAACAGAATGAATTTTCAACGACGACAGCGATCCAACGGCAGCAGCTGAATCGGCAGAAGCTGAAGTAAAAAGCATAAATTCTTGGCGGACACCAGGCGGATCCGCCATCAGCTATCCTCGGCACCAATCGCCAGCCTTGACCACACTTTATATATCACCAAGGAAACCCTAAAATGTGGTTAATTTAATAAACTAAAATTCAATAAAATCTTACAATTTACCAAGAAATTTTCAAGTCAAAAATTGTAATTTATCGGGAATTCCAGAAGATCTTGAAGTGAAGAAAAGGGTGGAAATCTAATGCAGTGACGAAAAAAGTATCAATTTTGGGAGAATCGATCGGTTGATCGACAAGGTATTGTAGACTGGATGTTTGTGAAAATGAACCCGAGAGAAAAGAAAATCGATTAGGGTTTTACAGAGGCGAAATAAACACAGAAGGCTTGTTTGGGGAGGGATATAAGGGAGGTGTTGGGTCCAGGGAGGAGAAAGACAACTGAGAATGGTCACGCGTCACTACGTGTAATAAAATGAGGAAAGAGAAAATTGCAATTTTGGTATTAAATGTTTGGGACATAGCAGTTTTAGTCCCTAAAGTTTGGATGAAAGTAAATTTAGGATCAAATGTTTCAATTTCTAAGAACATTTAGTGCAATTAACCGGTTTTAACAAATTATTAGCAGAATCTGGTCATGCAAGTAGCACGATGGCTAAATTTTGAAATAAATATATATATAATTGTTGGTGGCTATAACTTGGAATTAAAAGACATTAATTAGACCATCTCTAACACACAGTAAATACATCCGACTTAACATATGACTAATGTATGCTTTAATTAAAGATTATTAAATTAAAGATTAATATGATTAAACTTAACATACAAATCTGTTTGAATCCCCTGTTTTTGAAGTATTTTTCAAAAATTAGTTTTTCAAATATAATAAAAATTTTTAAAAAGTACTCTAAAAGGTAATCTAAAAATTAATTTAAAATTTTAAAAAAATATCTCAAAATATATTCTAGAAACTCTTCTACTTTTAAATATCTCAATTTTCTAAAAATATTTCAAAATATACTCTAAAAACTCTGCTACAGTAAAATTTTTTAAAAACACCCTCAAAAACAGCTAATCCAAACAAATTATCAACATCTTTTTATTTTTATTTTTTTTTCAAAATTTAGTTACAACACGTGCTACTCGTGTGACTGGATTCTAGTAACAATTTAATAAAACTGGTCAATTGGATTAAATGTATTGAAAAATTAAAATATTTGGTACTAAAATTGCTTTTATCCAAACTATAATGACTAAAACTGTCAATGTACCTAACATTGGTACCAAAATCGCAATTTTCTCAATGACGAAACATATATGTTAGTCATCACCGCAGCGCCGCTACTGACGAAGTGTGACTATTTCTTTTGGTAGCACCAATATTTTGAATTTTTAGGATTTTGAAATAAAACTTTTATTTGTGTTTTTTTGAGCCTTTTAAATGTACTATTCTTTCGTGGACTTGCGGATCTTAATTCCAAATTGATTTTGAATGAGAAAAAAAATGAGTTGATTCTATCTTGATTACATCCTTTGAAAAGATAAGTTGAAAATTTCATGATTGTTATAGATGAAATTTCAAAAATATGTAGTAAGAACTGATTGAATTAGTGCATTAGACAACTTATCCGTCACTTTAAAAAAACTGAATTGTTTGTTGAAATAAAACAAAATAGACTATAATCATGAAGAATAAAGTGATCCAAAAGATATATAACTCTGATCTTGTCACTTTTTCTAATTTCTTTTATTTCATGTTAGTAAATAATTTAATAAAAAAAATGCAAATGTTTGGATATGAATTATTTGTCCAATAATATTTGCTGACGTAATAAATACATTTTTCAATATATTTTTTTATCTTACATACATCACATATATTTTGACAATGAAAACCTAATTTCTGAGATTTGATAATTTTTCATTCACATCGGAGTGCTATAGTAATTATTTCAGATAATATTTCAAATAATCTCTTATGTAAACACACTTCATAGTTTTTTTGAGTATCAAAATTTGAACGTGTAGGAGGCCTTTGCTGTCGAAGATGGAAAAGCTAACATCTTGTCCAAATAATATTCAACGTGTGGGAGGCCTTTGGTAAGTTAAAAGCACTATTGTCCAAAATGGAAAACCTAACATCTTGAAGTGTTTTGATAAGTTAAAAGCACTTGTTACTCATGTAGAATGTGACTTAGTAGAAGATATAATTTTGATAAATTAAAAGCACCTTGTGCCAGAAAATGCTTATTTATAAATAACCACATTTTAAATGCATTTAAAGCACTTGTGAGTTGTGACTCATGTAAAATGTGACTTACTAGAAGCCATAATTTTGATAAGTTAAAAGCACTTGTGTCAAAAATGTTTCTTTATAAACAACCGCCTTAATAAATTAAAAGCATTTAAAAGCACTTGTGACTCATGTAAAATGTGACTTACTAGAAGGCATCATTTTAAAAAGTTAAAAACACCTATGTCAGAAGTGTTTCTTTATAAACAATCGTGCTTCCAAACGAGACTCGAGTATCAAAATTTTTACTGCTTTTTGAGCTTAAGTTGCAAATTTCAGATGCACTTTTGATAATTATACTCTAGAAAAGTTGGGCTAATTGATTAGAATATAGGTGGAAAAAAAATATTCAGACACTTACGGGTCTGACAGGGGTTCTGTATATATCTATGGGTGCCGGGCTGACACAGCCCGGCACCTGACACAAAAAATTTTTTTTTTTTTAATAAAAGATCAGCCCGGCACCTGACAAAGACTGCAAAAGCTGGCTGCCGGGCACTCTCTGCCCGACAGCCAGTCAAATTGTTAAAAAAAAAAATCGGCAGGCTTCAATGCAATTCAGACAAAGTAGCTCTCGTGAATTTTTCACACTTTTTTGCTTCAGATTTGCCCCTTTTGGCAGGCTTGTGGACAAAAAAAAAAATGTCTGGCAGCTCCCGTGAAGCAAAAAAGCTGAACCAAAAGAAAAATTTACGTATGATTAGACAAAAAAACTATGCTCTATTAGACTTTAGCAAGTCGTGAAACAATAACTGCTTACATATTATTCAATCGACTTAACGTTATATAGTTACTTATAATATAATAGAATATTTAATTAATTATTTTAATATACCAAATAAAGTATTGAACATTAAATAATGAATAAATTTTTAAAAGGACTTTTATTATAATTTTAATATATATAATATTTTTCATCCATGCATAATTCGTTTTTTCGAGTGTCCAATATACTTCTTTATGCATCTCCACATTTGCATTGCTTCTGCTTATTGTGCGCAGAAAAGTGAACTTTTTCCACCATAGAAATGTAACCAATGTTTAATTCTTACCTCCACTTTAATTCCGTGGATGGAAGAATATTGTCAGAAATGCATTCTTCTGTGGCTAATTGATTAGAATATAGGTGTAAAAAAAAAAAATCAGACAGGTTTAAAAACAACAGATATGTTCCTTTTTTAAAAAAAAGATATCAGACTGGCACCTGACAGATTCCCTATTTTTAAAAAAGATATCAGGTGCCTTTTTTTAAAAAAAAAAGATGTCAGGTGCCGGACTGGGTCAGCCCAACACCTTAATTAAATACATTTAATCAAATCTCTTTAAATTAATTCATTCAATTAATTAAACTAATTAATCCACTAAAATAATTAAAATAATTGTATACTAAAAAACGTAAACTAATTATCAACTATCTTAACAAATAAAGTGAATCGCATTAAACTAATATCACTAGTTTCGAAATTAAGCTATGCGAATTACATTAATTTTATGTATTTATTTTATTAGCATGGATATTATTTCAAATACTTAAATTGCCCCGACTAAATGGCTATCTTAATCAAAACTCAATTGCACAAATTCGTTCAATTAATCCATTCAATTAATTAACCTCGCCAAATACATCTAAATTCATTTAATCATACCTCTTAAAATTAATTCATTCAATTAATTAAACTAATTAATCCACTAAACTAATTAAAATAATTGTATACTACATAACGTAAACTAATTATCAACTATCTTAACAAAAAAATGAATTGCATTAAACTAATATCACTAGTTTCGAAATTAAGCTATGCTAATTACATTAATTTTATATATTTATTTTATTAGCATAGGTATTATTTCAAATATTTAAATTACCCGGACTAAATGGCTAACAGTTATCGTACGTAAATTTTTCTTTTGGTTCAGCTTTTTTGCTTCACAGGAGCTGCCTTCTTTTCACTTAACAAATTGCTGAGCTTTTTTTCACTTAACAGGAGCTTTCTTTCCTCCGCAATTTAGCTTCCATTCCCAACTCCCTACCGCCTCTACGTATATCCAACAGTGCCCCTGTAACCCCTCCTCTTTCTTCCCCAACAAAAAGAAGGCTCTATAGTTTAGTACCTTGTTTCGCATTTTTTTTTTCTAAACAATTTCACTGGCAGCCAGCTTTTTTTTTCAGCCTGCCAAATTTTTTTTTTTAACAATTTGACTGGCTGCCGGGCAGAGAGTGCCCGGCAGCCAGCTTTTGCAGACTTTGTCAGGTGCCGGGCTGTGTTTGCAGACTTTGTCAGGTGACAGCCCGGCACCCATGTGTCAACTATAAAAAAAAAAAAAAAAATTTTTGGTGTCAGGTGCCGGGCTGACACGGCCCGGCACCCATAGATTTATACCACGCCCCTGTCAGACCCGCAAGTGTCTGACTTTTCTTTTATACACCAATATTCTAATCAACTAGCCGAAAAGTTGAAGCTTCCTAATTACATATAACATAGAATTAATCTTTTCTACATTGTTTGGAGAGATTAGAGTATCGAAAGGATTCAAAATTCTTAGAAATTCAGCCAAATGAACATAAAATTGTCCTAGGAAGGCCGTGCATGAGAGGTCATAGCAGAAAAATGATTTCTAAGACATATATTTGTATTACGTTATACAAAGCGAATGTTAATATCAAAAATCACATGGTGTTTAGTTATGGTAAGTGCCCATTTCTTATTTAAATTCCTAGAGAAAGAGAGGTATGCTTACCTGCTCTGTTTGGATTAGCTATTTTTTGGGGTGTTTTTGAAAAATTTTATTGTAACAGTACATATGAAATTTTTTTCTTGAAATATTTGATTTATTATATGGATGAGATGTTTTTGAGTTATTGTGTATTATTGTAACATTGTATTCGAAAAATAGCCATGCTTGTATTGCTTGTTTCCGTCGGAAAATATTGTCGTTTTCCGTGATCACATTTCCCTCACATATATCAAATCGCTACAGTAATTTTTCCATGAAAAATGACGGAAAATGCAATCCAAACACGACCTTAGTTTTTGAAAAAATGACCAATCCAAATGGAATTTTTGCCTAACAAATAACCTTCCAGCAATATTCTTTCTTGTTACTAACAAATTTTTTTTTTTTTTTTTTGCATGATCTTTAAAGTTGGATTGCTTTTGAATGGTGTAAGAGGTCAAGACGGTCAGGGCAACTGCAAAGTGGAGTTGGATCCGAGAGTTTGTTCCATAAAATATTATTGCCAATTAGAATGCACCAAACAGTATAACGGAACTGCAGTTTGTGAACCTGGCGGAACTACTCCCTCTGCTTGTTTCTGTGTATGCCATTGTGGCCCTCAACTACAACCCAATTAAGTTGCACCAATTAGAAAATATGGTAACATTAATTGTTCATTTCAAATAATAAATTCAAAGGAATGACATTTACTCCTGACATTATTCTCCTATTATCCCTGTACTATTCTTTTTCTTATTATAGTATTCAATCTATATACTCTACAAATAAGTCTAATTCAATGCTGGAAATATGGAGGTAGTTGACCAAAAAAAAAAAAAAAAATCCCATGTTGATTACTTCTTAGTTGATAAATATTCCAATTCCCAACAAATCCCCAAGCAGGCATTTTGGGTATACCACTACAAAAGATATCAAGAAAAATTATTTGAAATACTTATTGTAGAATTCTTTGCGATGTGATATATGTGAGATAAAAAGATGATTAAAAGGATAAAAATATATGTTGAAAAATGTGTTTGTAATGCAAACAAATAATTCCTTTCCAAACACACCCACATGTTTTACTAAGATTTACCGAACTGAGTATTCAATTTATTTACTCTACAAATGTGTCCAATTTTTTTTTTTTATTTTTTTTATAATTTCGTTAAGAAGCTAAGAGGCCAGCTCCAGCCAGATTTATTCTGCTATTGATAATATAAATTTGTGAATTTCTATTTGAAATTATTATTGGGGTAGCTAGGTCATTAATACATAAAAGGGTTAATTCCTTCAAAAAATTTATTTTACGTTTAATCAATATTTGATATCTGGATCGGACATCACATAACGTAATAAGCAGTGTCGTCGTAGAAAAGTGGTCTTGGAAGAAACTCATCTAATAGTTCAATGGGTGGCGTTATTGTTAGAGTAGGTCGCATAGTGCCACAGTAATTTTCTCAAAATAACAAAACAACCCTCTTATTAGCAGGCACCACTTAATTGTTCTATTATTTCACCTCACTAATCCCTATTTTCTTGTTCTTACCTCACTACTATTTTTCTCTCCAATTGTAAAGTTTCCTTAACCCCCATATAAAGCCCCTTTGGACTCATCCTCCATGGTGTAGATTACTGTAGAAGTAGGATTGATTGTTGTCATTGCAAAAAAAAAAAAGAGTAAAATCCAAGGATGTGCTAATTTGTGTTTGGATTGCATTTTCTAGGATTTTTTTTAGAAAAATTTACTGTAGCGATTTGATGTATATGAAGAAAAAAAAATAATAAAGAAATGTGATTTCGGCGGAAAATGATTTTCCAAACAAGACATTTTAATCTTGTTTGAACAATCATTTTCCAAAGAAAAATTGCTACGTTTTCGAATGAACACATTTCTCAATCATTTTTTTACCTCATATATCAAATTGCTACAGTAATTTTTCTACAAAAAATCTAAAAAAATACAATCCAAACACAACCTTAGAATCTAAACCTGCCGGTCAACATAAACTTTCTAAAACGTCCAATGCTCACCATGTAAAAGCAACCAACATTTTACGTGGTTAATTATACTGCTAGAGCTAGACACAACCATTAATTGTGGATTTACTAATATCGAGTTGACGGGCTATCGTATTTACTCGGCATCACCGCCAACACCTGCACCTGCACCTGCACCACCACCAGCGACAGGAATGGCAACAGAGGAAACGGGAGCGCGTGGGGATGAAGTACTCTACTTATCGTATTGCCTAAAATTACAAGTACTTTGTAAACCACGATAGCCATTCCTTTGGTCTCCCGACCCCCGCTCGTACCTTCATCTTTCCCAGTAGAAAACCCAGGCAGTCACTCAACTGACTCGTTCTTGTGGAGATTACAGTTTACACCCCATCCGCATTTGTATAAAGTCCTTTGTTTCAGAAAACACTCTCTAAAGACAAAAAATAAATATGCTTCTGTAAACCACGTTGTTATACCAAAGAACTTCCAAATTGCTCATCCACAGAAGCTACAACATATCCGGTGCAGAAAACACATACTCAAGTCAGGAGCAACAAAAGTGACATTGCTCGAAAACAAAAATTGTTGGAAACAGGTACCACATCATCATTTTGTCAACATTGCTTTCATTAAACACAAAACTCAATGCCCAATGCCTCTACTAATATTGCAAAAATACCAAATCTGCACTAATTTGAAGTCTATCAGGAGAAAAACAGATTTTTAAGTCTTTAATTGTTTAAGCGATAAACAAACAGAGAGTACTCCAAAACAGCACGAACTTAGTAACCCCCTTTGAGATCATTGACCACATCATATGGAATTGGAGTTACGGTCTCCAAAGTTGCACCTTCCACCATGAAACCAGGTTTGGGGCCTTCAGGTTGCCTCTTGGTACTGATGACTTCACCTCTTGCCTTTGCTGCAGCCTTCAATTCATCATTTCTCCTGATTCTATGCTTGATTTCCTCATTGCATCGAGAAGGCAGAACATGCTCTACGCGAACATGAATCCTCTTCCTGATAATCCTGTTACCAACCTGCAGGTAAAATTCATGGAAGCAAAGATCAGCTTAATTTTGAAAAAGATCCAAACGATGCAAAAGGTAGATGAACAGAGTAACTAACATGCAATTCTCAATGCAAAAGATCCAAACGAGAGCATACCAGTAACAGAAGAACAAAATCGGGCTTAATTTTGAATATACTTGCACTCATGCAGAGGAGGAAAGGGGGGAAAACAGGGGCAAATTATTAGTAAGAGGCGATGACATCATAACCTGAAATTCAGTGCAAAAAAAAAAGTATTCTTCGTTTTGACAGGCATAACAAGCATGATAAAAAATCGACAAGCATAATTCGTTGAATGAGCTATTTCGCTCCTTACAGTTTTACCAGAATGCAATTACTTGCTTTAGCATGATAACAGTGATCCTTGAGGAAAGAAACCTCTATAGCAAGAAAAAACACAGAAAAAAATGTAAAAAGGTATAGCATAATCACAACATTACTCACGGAAATAAAACATTAGACTAACAATTTACCCCTACATCAGCTCAAAAACAATCGACTTCTTCCTATTTCTCAATTAAAAACTAGTCCAATCGAACACCCAATGACATATCTAGGTTAATGACCAGCACAAAACACTTGAATCCATTTTTCTGCGTAAGGGAAAGCCATCAAACAATTTCATGAGACTTGCAACTAAACCACCACAGATCACTGAACAAAAACCCAGGACCAAATTGTTTTCTTGTTTAAATCCTAATGAACAAATTATTGAGTTCCACCATAAAACGAAGAATAAACAAAGATTTCTCCTAATCTAATGCTCAACAAAGTAATTAAACACCAAGCAAAAGGAACCACAAAAAAATAAAATAAAGAAGAGAAAATGGCAAATATATTCTAACAGAAATTGCAAATTATCGAAAATGAAAAAGGAGAAGAACCCATTTCAGGATTATGGTTCCAGGAGCAACCTGTTTGTTGACTTCAACTCCGATGGCGCGCTTGGTGATGTTCCAGACGCGGCCGGTGCGGCCATGGTAGAACTTGTGAGGCATACCCTTGTGAACGGCTCCGTTCACCTTGATGTCAACGTACTGTCCGATTTTGTAGGTCCGGAGATAGGTGGACAACGGGATGGTTCCGCGCTTCCTGAAGCCTCTGGAGAACGAGTCCCTCGTCCGAGCCCTGAGTCCATGTCCGGCCGGCATCTTTTCTGATCGCTCCTCTCTTTTCTCGCTAGTGGTGTGTGAAGAATGAGAGAATGGAGACAACAAACCCTACAAAAGAGAAGGCGGAGCTGGAGAGTGTGGTTTTTGTTTATAGCCGGATGGTCCTAGGGTTTTTGGGGGAAGATAATGGGCTTCAAAAGTAACGGGCCTGCAATCGGTAACAGAAGGCCCATTTTCAGACTAAGTTTGATCCATTGAGGTAATTATTATTTGCTTGTGAGAATTTTAGTGTATCGTTGTGCCTGTATTGCACAACGATTATATAAGTTAAATGTAGTTCGAGGAGAGAATGATGAGTTAAGTGGTACGAGAAAGGAAGTGTAAGTAAAAGATCACGGATTTAAAACCTCCTGCATACACTAAAAAAAAAAATGTAATCTTGACATTATTTATTTCTCAAGGTATTGCTTCTTTCCTTGAAAAAAAAAGGTCAATTTGATAAAAATAAAACTAAAAGACCCAAGACTTGGAATAAATGAAATTGATTTATCGTGTATATTTAAATTTTAATCCATTCATTAGTTTAGAACTAAATCAGCTGTTGGATAAATATATAAAAGTGCTATGTATTGTGTATGTTTTAGACTCAGTTGATGCTATTAAGCACTGCACAAGTTTTAAGTATAGAACCTTAAATTTTGTAAAAGACAAAAAGAATTAGAAAAAATATATATATTAAATTGCTTACTATATTTTTTGTTATTCGAACACTATTTAGTATTTAGAACAAAAGAGCAATGGAAATTACATTGATACATAAAATCAACTAAATATTGTGAAGATGGGGAAGGGTGACTAGGGCTGTCAACGGACCCCGATCCGGACTAGATCCGTCAAATTATTCTGGGTATGGGTAGGGATTTAATTCCATTATCCGAACTCGGATCCGGATCCGTTTTGTCAAACAAAAAAATGGGTCGGATACGGAATATAGTGTTTCGGCCCTTATCGGACCCAGATCAGGATATAAATGGATTAATAATTTAAAATATATATATTTATCAATATAATTTGATTAGGGTGATGTATTTGAGTAAGGTCAATTTGATTTCTTTTCTTATTTGATTTTTTTTTGTATTAGTAAGAAATTAGTTTACAAATATATTTTTTTCTCATTTTTATTAGAAATTATAAGCCTTGGTAGATTTTTTCGGGTAGACTCGATCCGGATCCGAAACCCGTCGAATTCGGATCCGGAACATAGAGTAGAAGACCCGTCGGATAAACGGGACGGATCCGGATCGATATAGTGTGCCGGGTTCGGGTTCGGAATAATGAATTTCGACCCGAACCCGCCCCATTGACAGGCCTAAGGGTGACTTAAGTATTAAGAAGAGAGAGACCGTAAATAAGAAATTTTGGTTCAATTTAAAACCTTCTACTATATTACGAAGGATCTTAATTAGAACCCGGGGGCGGGGGTGGGGGTGGGGGAGGGATGCCCAATAGGTATGCACATAATAGTTGCGTCATCATCTGTGCTTTGGGCCCGGCTATCAAGGCCTCGGACAAACCCAATATTTTAAAGGACAGTTGGGGCCTTTCTAACAAAACAGTTTTAATTTAGGGAAAAGAGTCCCAATGGCCCTCCAACTCTCACCTAGATAAAGTTTTGGCCCTCCAATAATTAAAGATACGTTTTTGGCCCTCGATCTAACAAAAAAGCATATTAGTAGCCCTTCTGTCAAATTCACCAGTTAACTATGACGAAAAGCTTCATCTCGTGAGACGCAACACCAAATATGAAGGGCATTATG
Organism: Coffea eugenioides; assembly: GCF_003713205.1. Taxonomy (NCBI): domain Eukaryota; kingdom Viridiplantae; phylum Streptophyta; class Magnoliopsida; order Gentianales; family Rubiaceae; genus Coffea; species Coffea eugenioides. The sequence goes on from NC_040040.1 coordinate 15,860,960, forward strand.
GTCTCTACATGATGGTTGACCAAGCAAAGAGAGAGTAAAAAGGTTGCTTCTTCTCTTACCTCAAATTAGAGCAACAAAAATCTACATCCAACATATTCATCCATCCATTTATGACTACTCCGTAAAGCAACTGAAGGACAGAAACTGTTTTGGTGGTTTGTGCTTTTCTCGGTTTTCACAAATCTGCTGGCTATGGCTATGGCTGTGGCTGTGAGAGGAGGATGAGATGAGGCCTCTTTCTTTACAAAATTGGATGCGTGGGGACGCTTTCACCGCCGGGCCGAGAGAGTCCAAGAATTCTTGGAATCAGACAATAGAGACAATAAAAAGTTAGCAGAGAAACTGACTTGGAATCAGACAATAGAGACCGTTTGCCCGGGGTCCGGGGTGGATTTAACCCATTCAAATTTTTTCTCCCAGTTATGCTTTTGTACGCGTCCAAAGAATCGGCAGCGAACCCAGAAAAAATGAAAATCGATGCTAAAAAACAAATCAGAAGAAGCATTGAAGAGAACTTCATCAGCGATGTCAAAACTTGAAAGAGAACAAATCGGGTCAAAATATCGTCAGGGGCAAGAGCTTCGCATAATTTATGAGGAATAATCAAGGAGGTAGATTAAGGAGGAGGAAATCTACGGGAAGGAAAATGATAGGCGGAAGAAAACGGATATTCCAAGCTTCCGAGAATAGCATTAAACGCGATGGATTTCTCGGAGTCCGACGTCGAGGAGGTGGTGGTGGCGGTGGAATTCAGACTCTTCAGTGGTTCTCTTGCCCAGCCTGCCTAGTCGTTCCTTAAGAATAAAGACTGACGTAGTCAAACTTCGATCGTGGGTTGTCGTCGATTAGTAGGACTTGAATCGTTTTGATTGGTTGCATTCAAATCACGCATATGAACTTTCAAGTGGATAAGATAAGAAGCAACCTTTTTACTCTCTAACATGAGGTAAGATAAGAAGCAACCTTTTTACTCTCTTTTTGCTTGGTCAACTATCATGTAGAGACTATAATGCCCTTCATATTTGGTGTCGCGTCTCACGAGATAAAGCCTTCCGTCATAGTTAACTGGTGAATTTGACAGAAGGACCACTAATATGCTATTTTGTTAGATCGAGGGCCAAAAACGTATCTTTAATTGTTGGAGGGCCAAAACTTTACCTGACTAAGAGTTGGAGGGCCATTGGTACTCTTTTCCCTTTAATTTATGAAGCCAAAATTTTTTTTTTCATCAATCAATTTTTGAACAAAGGTCCATATATACAATGGTAGGTTGGCCTCAAAATTGCTCTCTTGCTCTATGAAAATGAAATGAAAGTGAACATTTCCCATCCCGTATGGATGATGGGATCCTGACTTCTGAACCCAAACACACGTTAGGACTCCAGATTTTGGGATCATTCTGCTAAGGAATAATATAAGAAACTTCGCTTCTTACATAATTTACATATCAAATATTAATTTTTTTTTAAAAAAAGAAACAAAAGTCACTTTTTGTTCTTTTTCTTTTCTCCAACATTCTCTTTTAGTCATTTTTTGGATCATTATGCAAATTTTTATTTGTAAATTATAATAAATTAAGTTTTGTTTATCTTTTACCTTTTATGATTGTGATAGAGTGGGAGTATGATATATTTACTTATTTTGAGTTGATTTTTTATAATGATCAGCACAATTTAAAGATTTGGGCACGAATTAAGAAGAAGTTGAAAAAAATATAAAATCATAAAAAATCGATTTGAACATATATATTTAAATTAGTCAACTACATTTCTTTGTAAACATCTTTTTATTTTTAAAATTTATATTTTTATGGACTATAGTATTATGATGTGGTAGCGGTACTAAAAATTGTTTTCTAAGTGATGGTTTTCTTGAAATAAACAAAGTGATTTAGGAGTATTTTTATTTAGCAGGTAAAAGGGTAGTTTAGGATTTTAAAAAATTTTGTTACATAAATAACAAAAGTAAGGAAGGTAAGTCATATTTTTAAAACTTTAAGAGTGTCAAGTGATATTAAGAGAAATTCACGGATGGAATTTATTCTTTCTCTCGTTTCTTTCTCCAGTCAAAATTAGTTATATGTTTCTACAGAAGCTTATCTGCACTAATTCACAGCAAAAGCTAACTATTAAAGTAGAAGATGAATTGAAAGATGCGGGTACAATTTCGTTATCAGTACTGCATTCATTCGGCCCGAAGCTAACTATTTTTTTTTTCTCTCCTTTGGAAGGATTAAGGAAATGTTTAAGAAGTGGCTATCGCCAAATGACGTTCCATTACTAAAATTGTTTGCTGTTTTGTTCCTTTCTTTTGGTTTCAATGGAAAGTAGACATATTACTCAGTCAAATTTTGTTTGGTTGCTCTGTTACTTAAGAATGCTGCTACAATGGAAATAGAAAAACACAATAAAGAGAGAATTAAACTGGTCATGGTTGGCCTACGGCTACGATGTTGACCATAATGAATAATGGTTACAGAGCTACGGACTTATGGTCCTTGAACCATCACGGGATGGTATAAATTGTTGTAAAGCCCCGTATAAATTACACAAGTCTCTGAATGTATAAAGATTTGGCCTAGCCTCTTGCCAAGGGATGTTGGTCTAAGTGGAAGAAATTTGCATTTCTTAATTATGAAATTTTGGGTTCGAAACTCATAGGAATGGAAAGAATAATGTCGGGAGAGCTTCATGCAAAGTATTTGAACCGGATAGAACAAGATTAATCACTGTTACTGTAAAATAGACGTAGATACCTGTGATTTATACAAAAAAGAAAAAATTATAGGCCCCCTTTGGTACGGAGAAAGAAAGATCCATGAGCAATGAGTAGCAATGTGATGCAAAACACCAGTTAATCGCTTAACTATTTTCGTGAATGAGCCAGTTTAGCTCCTTAACTATTTTAATAAAGTTGAAATAGTATTTAAACTTTATTATGAGCCAACTTGATCGCTCAATTGTTATAGTATATACTTAAGGCAAAATAGTCCCTCAATTATATTTATGTGGCTAATTTTATCCTTATTTGATTGATCCACCCAATTTTCTTATTCTCAAATTTAGATTCCCTAATGGGACCTATAAATAAGATTCAGATATTACATCTAATTCATAGCGTTCTTCTTTTAGACAACATACAATACGCATCGATGTGGCTGCTAGAACTTTCATCTTGCAAACTCATTATCCCGAATATATGTCCTAACAATGATATTAAAACTTGTCCCAAAGGTACAATGGCCATGGATACTGTGACTTTGTTGGGACAGATTTGCTATTTATTTTTATTTGTGCTTACTACTCAGTGCACAAGAAAAGCTCTCATCTTAGTTTCATTCTCTCTTCTCTTTAATAATTAAAGGCCATTAAAGAATATGTTGTAGTGAATATGCTTATTGCTTGTTTGCCATGACTGATCCATTTAAAAAGGATCGTGTTTCTTGCTTACATTTTATAACTATTTTTTTTAAAAAATACAAATTACTTAGGAAACAAGCTTAAAGTGGGATCTGCATTAAAAGAGGGCAAATTACACTTTAAGCTCTTGTAATTTTATACAATTTAACATAACCCCATAATGCCTCCTACGATTTCAAAAAATATATGCAATTTTTCATGCTTTGGGCTAGAGTTTCAAATTTAGAACATCATCTTCGAGTAATGTAGTCAGTTGAAATATCAAAATTATTCTCTTGTCAAAATAAAGAAACTTAAGATAATTCTAGTCGATACTTTACTTCAAAGGACGGGATTAAGTGACCTTATGTGGAAAAGTACAAAATAGAATGGGTTAAAGTGTAACTTAACCTAAATTTGTATATGTTTTAGTTTCCAAATAGACTCTATTTGACATTTCAACTAAATCTCTGTTACAGAACGATGATTTCTAGCTAGCAATTTGAAACTTCAGACAAAAGTATGCAGAAGTTATAAAATCATAGGAGAGTCAAGTAAAAGAACGGCAACATGGGCTGAAGAATAATTTGAGCTTACAAAGAAAAAAAAAAAGGAAAAGTAAATAGAGAGTTCAAACCACAGGTGTCAAAGTGTAATTTACCTTTAAGAAAAGAAAAATGAAAAAGAGCAAGAAACGAATAAGCCAAAGACAAAAGCATTTGCATGGCCTATTTGTCCTTCTGCTTTGAATGGTTATCTTTGGTCCTCACAAAAGTAAAATTGAAGGAAGCGGAAAAGAAAGGCTAAAATTTATTTTGGAGGAAAACGTGACAAGAAAACAATCAATAGCTAGATGTAATAAATGTAACCAATTCAAAGTTTTTTTTTTCTAAGTCAACCAATGCAAAGTTCAATCATTAGATATTTTCATTAAATTTAATTACCAATCTTCATCAATTCTCTTCCCATGCAATGCCAACATTTAAGTTGTTTTTTTTTTAGTTGTTATCAGAAATTGGTCAACAATTTTTTGAGGTATGAATTTCTTGGCTTTAGAATTAACAAGTTACAATAGTATTAAAGGTTAGGGCCTTAATCCGTTACAATAATCCTCCTCCAATCCGAAATATAGATAAGCACATCTCCAAAATGGAGTTAACCGTTTAGGTCAATCCTGCGTTACGACATGGATTATAGGAACTTGTGGGAAGGACTCGAGGGATTTATGCATTAGTGGCTCAAAATGAAGCGGGTTTCTTGAACCAGTTTATACTCTGGACTTTGTGCATGCACTGAACTCTGCGGGTTAATTGAATTTGCACATACTCTGAACTTACACATACACTGACCATTCAAAAGATCGAATCGCAACTTTTCAGTGATGCAGACGAATATACATCTGCTTCAAAATTTATTGAGAAACTCTTAACACAAAGTAGGATCCCGTAATGTAAATTATAAATAAGCTTGTGATGATATCACTACATTTAGAAATGGCTGTTCGAACTTCGTTTTCTTCCATCTCGCGTCTTGCTCGTCTTGGTTTGTGAATTCATTATTCGCCTAATTACAAATACATATTACGTAGTTCCTTTCTCTTAATTTATGGTCTATTCTTTTCCATTCTTTATAACCAAACTTCAGAAGCTAGTTTCTGCATGTGAGCAGTTTTTGTTTATGATAGAACACTAATTGATTAGACTAATATGAGATTTCTTTTTTCCCTTCTTTGACAGAAAATATAGACTTTCGAGTTTTAACATTTTGAGCTCCATGCCTTACTATTAAATAACCTCCATGCCTTACTTTTCTACTTGATTATTTCCCGAAGAATCATATGAACCTGATCATGAGTAAATTTTTTTTTTGTGGGTGCAGCCGCAGCAGTGATGAGCAGCCACGCACAAGAACATGATTTCAAAAAGTTTGTAGCTAATATATGTCGTAAGAATGATATTAAAACCTGTCCCAGAGTATGCAAGCAAAAGTACAATGGCGAAGGATACTGTGATTGTGTTGGGATAAATCAGCCTTTCATTTGTGTTTGCGTTATCAGTCAGTGCACAGCTCCTCCCGCAGAAAAGCTTTCACCCTAATTAGTGTCTTCAGGTCATTTATGTAGTAGTGACTATCCTCTTCTGTATGCTACTAAAAGAATTGTGCAATATGTTGACTTGGGTGTCTATTTACTCTATTCTATTGCTATTCATGTATTTGCGAGATAAGAAAGAGTAAAAGAAGTTGTTCTAAGAGAACGAGAGTATATTTGCTTGCTTGCCATTTCTGATCCATTTAAAAAGGATCATGTTGCTTTCTTATATATACATTATAAGTACAATAAAAAAAAAATTTAAAGTGGCTTTGGGTTAAAAAGGAAAAGTTAAAAAGAGCGTTTGAGAAATTGTTAGTAGAATATCTCACATTGATATTCTAAGGATTTCTAGCCATACCTCTAACACAGTATCCGAACTGAGTCTCGGGTTTATTTGTTACCCTGTGGGTTATATTTTCACTTGTGACTTGGTTATCCCATTTATAGTTTCACTCGTGACTTGGTTTCAAACCTATTTGTCAAGTCACGTTTGCAAGGAGATGTTAGTAGAATATTCCACATTGATATTCCAAACCTATTTTTCAAGTCACGCTTGCTTGGGAATGTTAGTAGAATACCCCACATTGATATTTCAACGATTTCTAGTCATAAATAAAAGCTATTGGGCTACTCATTACCAATTGGTTTTGAGACAGAATTGCAAGTTCTTCAGGATTTTTAGCCATAAATAAAGTTGTTGGGTCATTCCACTTATTACCTATTAATTTTTGAGATAGAAGTGCAAGTTTTTTAATAGAAATAAACTAAAAGGAGCACTGAAATTTTCTAGTTTTACAGAGTATAGGGTCCTAAATCAATTATGTACTTTTAGAGAGTCAATTATGAAAGACTTGTTGTTTTAGAGATATCAAGTACCTTCGTTCTTTCGAGATTTTTCCATTTAATTAGTCAACCAGTGGTGTATAAATTATGAAAAGAAATTATTTCTTAATGCTTTTACTTATATAGACTTCATTCTTATTCTTTTTCCATGTATTTACGCGATCATGGTAGTATCCTCAATCGAAGGAGTCTTGAAATTTTCTTATTCTACGATCAGAGGTGCCTAAACCAATCTATAAATAATTTGATGCAATAGTTGATAATCTAAATATTCTAAGGAAATCTTTGGTTTGCTAATAAATTAATTAGAAGCTCTAACAATGGGTTTAAGGTTTATGGTTCGACCAAATATTACATTGCACCGAGGGTGGACGTAAATGTTGCTTATTAAGATAAATTGTTTGAAATATAAAGTATGTGAAGTTGGGTTTTGGGATAGGCATGGTTGGCCTCAGATACAATTGGTACAGTTATTATAATCTGTTTGGTAAACAAGTTTTTTGTCAAGTTTGTATTCTACAAATTTTTTAACAATTTTAACTACAATAATTTTGAAAAATTTCTTAAAATTTTAAACTATATATTTCAAAATACCCAAAAATTTATTTTAAAAATTTGTTCTACAACTTCTATAGTACTACAGTAAAATTTAAGAAAAACACAAAAAAAAAAAAAAAATTTATTTGCCGAAAGGCCTTAATGTCAGCTAAAGATCAATTATGCCTGCCCTATCCCACTTTCCTATAGCCTATAATTATATACCGCTGGTAGTGTAACACGCACAAAAGAAAGAGTAGCCCCTTCGATCCAAAGTCTCTCAGTCCCTTCATAATCAATCAACACTTCAACTCCGAATCCTAGACATCCTAGACACAGTTCAGTATCACTACTGATTCACGCTACTTCTGGCCATGGCAAAAACCTTCCCAAAATCAGGACTCATCATCATTTTGTTTAGCGTTCTCTTTGCTTCATCAGCCGTCCTTCTTCCTGTAGCATGTCAACAGTTCTCAAGAAAATTGTCCAGAAAAGAAATGGGGTTGAAGAGGGAGAAGCTAAGCCACCTTCATTTCTACTTCCACGATATTGTCAGCGGGAGAAATCCCACCGCTGTTCGAGTCGCTGCAGCCACCACGACCAACTCTTCAGCAACTGGATTTGGAGCTGTGGTCATGATGGATGATCCCTTAACAGCAGGTCCAGATTCAAGCTCCAAACTTGTGGGGAGGGCTCAAGGGATTTATGCATCAGCAGCTCAGGAGGAATCTGGATACTTGATGGTCCTGAACTATGTTTTTGTTGAAGGAAAGTATAATGGAAGCACCCTCAGCATATTGGGTAGAAACACTATTCTTTCGACGGTAAGGGAGATGCCTGTTGTTGGAGGAAGTGGGCTTTTCAGATTTGCTCGTGGCTATGCTCAGGCAAGGACTCACTATTTTGATCTCAAGACTGGGGATGCTGTGGTGGAATACAATGTCTATGTCATCCACTATTGAATCTTGACAAATTGGGAGTATCTTTCAGGTAAAATCAAGCACAAGATGGAAAGCGACTACTAGCACAGCTAATTGTTCAACACATAAGGTGGAAGTTCCACTTCCACTACTGTCAAATATGCACTAGTGTGATTTATGACATGCATGATGTTTCCAATTGATTGTTGCTTCTATACTTTCTTGGATTCTGTTTTTCCCGTCAAATGCTAAGTGTTACTCATTTCTTGGATTCTGTTTTTCCTAGCAAGTTTCTTCACACATTTTGCTAAAGTGAAACTCTCTCTTGGGACAAGTTGATTAAAGAGGCACTTGTCACCCATACGTCCCTTTCTATAGGTAGACTCGCAAGAAATCGAAGGAACTTATAATTTCTGGACAGAAATTCCTCGTTTTGTGGAGTTGGTGAAGGTTGCATTGATTGGAATTCCGTCATGGGGTGCCTAAATTCAAACCAGTTCCTCGGTCAGTGCTATTGCTTGTCCGATACAAAATTAAGTGTCTATTTAATTTAAAGTGGTACTGAGTTGTCCCTAAATAAGTGATATTGAAGATTTTAGTTGGCCTAAATCTTGACCTTAATGTGTAACGAAAGTGGACTCTTCTTGAAATTGACGATTGTGTTTAATGTGATCTTAAGTAAAAAATTAACATGTGAAACTTCAATGGCATTGAGGATCTCTCAATTTTGTGGCATTCTTCTGGTTTTTCCTTTTTTTTTTTTAAATCCAAATAGTTCTCACTGTAATTAAGGGTGTGTTTGATAAAATTGAAATTTGAAATTTGAATTCTAAATTCTGAAATCTGATTCTATTAACTTAGTGAATTGTTAAATACTAGATTTGATACGTTTTAATGTATATCAAATTAAGTGATAAGTGAATAATTTATCACTTATTTTTTAAAGTAAATTTTGTTTAGAATATTCAGTGTCATTTAATGAAATCAGATGTTCTAAATTTTGGTTATCAAACGCAACTGAATACGTTAAGATTTGAATCTATTAAACTTAAGTGTTAAGTTAGATTATCAAATAGGACATAAATAAATCATTCCATTTCTCTCCAACTTTAGGACTTTTGAATGGAATTAATATGTCTGGAAAATAACCATTCATTTCCTCAAGCAAAAAAAAAAGGAAAGTAAAATTAAGGGTAGAATTTTCGAGAGGAATAAAGGCCGGGTTGAGGAGCATGCCTATACTGTGTGGGACAAAGGTTCAATTGTAGGTCTGGGATTCTGTGCCACTTTGCCACAATCACAAGTCGATCTAGAATAATATTTTACAGAAAAATAATTAGTAAAAAAAAAAAAGAAAAGAAGATAGAGACACATTTATTCTCTTTTGTTTTTTGAGTTCGAGTGGCACTTAATTAATTAGGTGGGACCTCGGAGTATATTATTGTTATTGGCATGTAGGGACAGGTGTACGGTTGTTAGGCTTAAAACTTGTCATAGTTATGATGCGATGCAAAAAAGGGTCATTTTGGAGAATTGGGCTTCGCCAGTTGGACTCAGAGATGTCCTGATGTTCGACATCACGTGCCTATAAAAAAATTCGGGCTGACACACACAAGAGTCAGAGCGATCCAACCAAGTCCAAAGTTCAGCAGGGCCCAAATTTTGGGGGAAGAGGAAAAGACGAAGAATGGGGGAAAAAAAATACAAAAAACTTTTAAAATTCTCTTCCACCGCTACGGGAACTGAGGTAGAAGCAACAATACAAGAAGACTGAAGATCACGTTCACCAGCAAGAATTGATTAAGGAATGGGGACTCGCGAAGTCTACGAAGAGAAGCTGAGAACAGGGAATATGTACGAATACGATCCTACCATGAAACCTGGCCTTGGCTCTCCCCGTTGCCCTCGTTGTCTTTGTCTCTTAGAACCTTCAATGGTAGGAATCTGTTTTTATTCTTGTTTGCATATCAGATGTTCGATGATATGTCCGTCAGATATTGGGCTAAAAATTTTCAAACTTTTTTTGGGAATACAGGACAAGGGAGAGTGGACCATCACTCCGGTTCTCCGCGACGCCACTGCTGTGGTTAGTATATTGAACCATTTGATGTTCTTTCGTTGTGTTTTGAGATAGAAGTTAATCTCTAAATGGTACTTATTGTCTTTTATTTTAAATATTTTTTTAGTTGGTGGAGTAAATATGGTGGTCTTTTGATATGGGTTTGCTAAACTGACATTGGATCATTGATTTTGAGGTTTACCAATTTCAGAAGATAATAAAAGATTGGATTTTGGGTTTTGTTCTTATAATCATTGTTGTGGAAATGCTAAAGGTCATGCTACGTAGGTTCTGTACCCTTATGGATGGAATAGTTAATTTGGCTGTATACTTTGCTATGTAAACCAAGTTTACAAAGTGTTCCAAGTTCCATTTTATCAACAGTTTTTCGGTCGTTTGGCTAAAGTCATGCTGTTAAGGTTCTACATTCGTTTAATAGAGTAGTTAACCATGAAGCGTACTTTACTATGTAAATCAAGTCTTAGTCATTCCTGGTTTCATCCATCCACTGTTTTCGAGACATTTGGCTTTCAAGAGTATCTCGTGTCCTTCTTTCTTCCACAAACCTTTAGAGACAAAAATGTTGTTATCCTTGTTGATTGGTGGTAATTTTTTGCTTTGAGGTTAATAGTAGGTTATCTAGCTCCTACAATGTTTTTCTCCCTTCTTCTTTTTGTATGATAAAAAGAAAATCTCCTGCTTGTTTGGTTGTTTATCTTTTAGATCTTCTGATAAATAGGCTGGCTCAGGAATTGGTGGACTTCTCAGTGCAATTCATGGTTTTAACACAGGTACAAAGTCATCCGGTTTCTGCTTGCATTTTGTAGTATTGAACTTGCCTGAACTCTTTTTTCTTTGAATGTAAATTTATTTCAGGGATTCCGTATGTCCAAAAACATGTGAAGGGGCCAAAGTGGCTTCCATTTGTTATCGGGGTACGACTGTATCATCCTTGCCTTCTGGAACTTTTTTAGGCCTTCTAGCACTTCTGTTCATGGGAGCATACTTGTCTAGTGTTCTACTTGGATAGCTCATTTAATTTGCTTTGGTTTTGTTTGCTTTCAGCTTCCTCCATTTCTGATCTATTCCGCAGCTAGTGCTGCATTTGGAGGTATGTGTTGTCCTTAATCAGATTTTTCATCTTTATCTGGTGGTGAGTTTTCCATTTTTTGGCATGTTTGTAATTTGCTAATAGATGTTCAGTTTGACTTTGAGAATGGCCTCCCCAAGTTAGTAACTTGGATTATGGTTATCATATTTGCCTTTGAGAGCATTAAGTTTGATATAGTGATCCCACTTGGTCTTTGAGAAATTCATAGTTGCAAGAATTGAGACTTTTTCCATCATTTCATGTTAAAATCTCTAGGAATCTGGGAATCTAAGGAATCCGTTCGGTCAATATTAGGATTTTGAAATTAATTGCAATCTTTTACTTGTGCATTGACTTTTGTTAAATGTTTCCATTGTTGGACAGTCAGCTGTGGAGAGGTTCTTTAATGAATTATATTTGCAGTCTTAGGTTACGCACAGGCATCATGGTTTTTATCAAAGTTTATTCAAGTCCACATAGTTTCTTCTGAATCTTTTGGATTTGCTCCCAATTTATCTGACCACTGCGATGGCTGGTTATTCATTCTGCATAAGAGAATGCTGCTTTCTTAGCGTTGGAAATTCTTCTGGGACTCATTTTAATTACTGCAGTTTAAGGGGCCCATGTCGATCTAGTGCACTATTTTTTTTCTTAGTGGTGTTAGAATAGCCAGACTAGGTGACATGCTTAGCTCTATAACTGCATTGATGCTATGATTTTGGGGCTATTCCTATTAGGGATCAGAATGGTTAATTTCCTGAGATGTAAAAGAAATCATTTGTGGTCATTGTACAGAGTACAAAACAGAAGATGATGATGTTGGAGAATTTGAAGAATTTCATTGTAGAGCATCCTTTTCTGGTTCTTCTATTGGATTTGATCTTAAATTTACAACTGTAAGAGGGAACAAATGAACAAGGATTTTTCCACTGTTTCAAACATAGAATTGTGGCTGGACAAGTTATAGGGATGATGGGTCCTAAATAGATAATAATTGGGAAAAAAAGGACTTGGCACAAGATTAAAGAGGCCACTAAGAGATTGAAGTTTCTGTGCTGTTCTGGGGTTGGAATCGAGCTTAGTCGCAATGATGCACCTCAAGGTCATCCACTATTGAGCTTTTAAGCTCATTGAATCTGGAAGGATGAGTAACAATACTGACCTGTTGGCCAATATGATACATGTAATTAACTGCATAGGATTTTCAGCTTCAGTAACTTATCCCAATAGTAGTGTTCAAGACAAAATGAGTACATCTAGAAAGTGAGATGTATTGAATAGGCTTGAGAGCTAGGTTACCTCAATGAAATTTTCAAGCTTTTAGTACGAGTTGTAGTTTTTGACCTCAAGGATCTTTAAGCTACTTTGAAGCCTTGATTTAATATCTGCAATTTAATCAGTTGAAACTGATGGTATTTATGCTGCATATTCTTTACCTGCTTGAGGGAATTTTTAGTGATATAAATAACGAATCTTCTATCTCAGATTTTTTTTTTCCCACTTGCCAACTCTATGAATTGAATTGATAAGACTCAGTATCCCAACAGGTTATGCATTTCCAAGATTTACTCAGCTCAGTGTGACATCGTATTATGCTGCTTCAAGTGCATCAAGTTACTGCATTTCATTGCTCACCAGACGGATTGAAGACAACCGCACTTCTTCCTCCCCCTCCCAACATGGAAGACTGGGATGATTCATCTCACTATTTGACTTGGATGATTGCACAGAACTTAAAATGAAAACTAGTATACACGTTTGTGTGTGTGAGTGTTGCCGGATGGATGTATATTAGTATGGCAAGAATTGAAATATGACGTTTTTTTTTAAAAAAAAAAAAACTAATTTCAACTGTTGGTTTATTCTAATTAAATCTGGGTCTGCTCTGAGATACTAGAATTTGATAAAAAAAAAAAAAGGCGCATATCTTATCTCGTAAGTATATAATCTAATCTGAGTCTTAGTAGTATTTTGAATTCTGGAACCATGCGGCAGCTGGTCCCGCTGGTGGTTGCTCCAATAATTAGTTAAATTGCAGCAGTGCTTCTACAGCTTGTGTGGTCCTTCCTTCGTCACTCTCGAGAGTAAAAACATAATTAAATAGATGAAAGGGTAAAAAGCAAAGAAAAATAAAATGCGCTCGCTTAAAGGTGAAAAGTGAAAAAGAAATCACATTGTCGTTTAAGAACCCAGAGCTGGGTGCTTTCGCTACTAAATTTTGTCGCCCATGTCGTTTTTGTTGGTTTGCCATTTGTGAAAGTAATAGCATATTTTGGAGTAAAGCTTTTGTTTCCGCTGATATTTGTTTTCGCTGATATTTGTTTATGTATGGACATTAGGATACCAGTCGACATCAAACGAAAACTTTTTCCTTTTTTTTATTTTAAATTACTATTAAAAAAAAAAAAAAAAACTGGTATGGTCGGTAAGGAAGTTACTAGGGAGTAGATTTTTCCCTAAAATGTGTCATTTGTACGCTCCAGTCCTTGTTTCCATTATCACTGCATGAGTGACCAAAGTAGTACGATATGTGGTTCTAAATTTAATTTTGATTGGGCAGAATCTGTGTGTTTTACTACTGTCCTGGACTTGTACATTTTGGAAATGGTGTATCTTGTTCTTCAACAGTGATTGAAAGGTCAAAATGAGCAATAATAATATGTTTTTTTTTTTATAGTGAGTGTTTTCTGCTAGTTATCCTGAACCACTGGGTGAGTATTTACTCAGCTCTGTCGACTGTCGTCTCATCATATGCGGTATGCCCACCAACCAAAGGGGGGGGGGGGGGGGTGATGGTGTTAAAAATCAAGTGGGTGGAAATGCATTTAAAGGGTTCACGGTACTGCTGCAAGCCGATGCTTAATTTTAAGTAGATACAGGTTTAAACAGTTGCCACATAGATTAGAATATACAAATGTTATTGTTGCGATCAAAAAAAAAAAGCAATCAGCTGCAGAAGCAGAAGCTCTTAGTTGTAGCTGCTAGCTCCTCTGTTGATGTTTTCCTGATTTCCCAGCATTATTAGGATTCATTCAACTGCATATTCTTTTGACTCATTGCATGTGCCATGGTGATTCATTCAACTGCAGATTGTTGAACAAGTTCTGTGTTAAATTTAAAAAGTTTGTGCAGTCTCTGATCATGCTTCAAACCTTAGAAAAGAAAGATTATCTTGGTGACTGCTGTACCTTAATCTCATGTTAATTTCCGGTGCTCTTCTTGGAGGGGTTTAAGAGGGTAAAACCTGTGAATTTCTTGAACCAAGAAATCTGAAGTAGGCTTTAAACGGTTCTTTAAGGTCTTGGAATATCCCTCATTGAGGAGCAGATGGTGGCATGTATCTTCCTCTGATTTCAGTTTTTAATGATTAACCAAGGCATTCAAACCAAAACTAACCTGCGGAGATGACCACCACATTGGCAGAAATCTTCTGGGCGCCAATTTATGGACTTTTCCAGCGCCAGCTTGTTTGTCCACCCGCCATCATCACAACTCATTCATATATGCAGAGTTAAAGTCACTGTCATGGCCAACCCAAATTGGCTCGACTGATAGTAGTTGCTGTCATTTCCTCGACAAAGGTCTTGTCTTCTGTTCGAGAACTCCCATTGTCAATGTATGACCGATGATTCAAAAAAAATCCTGTAAGTGACTCGTGATCTCCACATTATGCTCTTGGCCGATCGAAGATGGTAAGGTCTAGCGTCGAATCCATCTAAACTTTTTTAATATCCAAAAAAAAAAAAAAACTGGAGTTAATGTCACGGTGGCTGCACCTGCTGCGCACTTTAGCATGGGATACTGTTGAAACTGTCAACCTCGTTCCAACCTTTATCGGGTTGTGGGCCGATGTTTCTTAAATTCCACTGGGCGCTCCAAAGCTGGGAGACGTGGTCCTGATCGTAATTCGTGTACTCTTCGTGTGTCTTTATTGCGTCCTTTGTGCTATTATAACTCACGTCCAAGAATCAGTTGTCCCCACCCCACTTCTATAATTCATTTATTCGCGGGCCCCTATATAGTTGGGGGCCGTTATCACTGGCGCTGTAAATTGGCCCAGGACAGTTTATCCTTCCTCTGCAAATGATCCTCCCAATATTTTTGGTCATCTGGCCTCTTTTTTTTTTTTAATTTGTTTTATCCTCATTAAAAATCCTCTTATATTGGGTGATTTTTTTTTTTTTTTTTGTGTGGTTATTGTAGCCAACCAACCCTCGTATTTTTGGCCATTTTAAAGTGTAACTGTGACAATTATTGATTTCATATATTTTTTTCCCCCGCGTTCCTTATATCTCCTTAGAGCAAACTCTGGACCTTATGCTTTTTTTAAGCACCTTTCTGATAAGCTACTTCCCCAACGAGAGGATGTAAGCAAAAGTTTTTGGCTTGATTGTAACATAGGCTTCCATATCTTTAAGCACGTTTGTGAATAGACCATCTTGCAAATGGGAAGATCGTAAAATTTTGTGACCATATTTTTCAGGCACGTGTGTTACGAATCCACTGTACAGATGGGAGGATATATATATATATATATATATATATCTTGATGTGGTGGCTTTCATCTTTCAGGATCATTTTTTACTTTCATCACACGAAAATTTCATTCCCTAAACATGATATTGACTAGCAAGAAATGGCTATGACAGTTGCCCGACAATATTACAGAGGCAAACATCGATTTCTGAGATGATGATTTTGATTGTATAGAGTCGTTACGTATAGACAGATGCATGGCTCATGGCCGCCTGATATTGTCATAGAAGCAATTTTACTGTTGCAGTACAATCTGATTAAATGACGAATTTACCATCATACATTTACTCTTTTGATTGAGTATTAATGTAAAATTCGTAGACGAGGATCCGTTGGATAGTAAAGTGGAAGGAATTTTAATTTTTAAAAGGGAGGTTCTGAATTGTAGGTTTAAGACTTCTCACTTCTACAGCCTAATATCTGTTGTGACACAGTATTTTTACAGCCTAAATGTGTCTAGTGAGTATTTAACCGTGCCAGGACTTGTTCATATTTTCACTTATAACTCAACATCGTGGATAAAATTTTACTGCACATTGTGGAGGTGCTCCTCACATGGATGCGATCAAAGATTATAAAGGGTGTGTTCCCAATGGCGTGGAGTCATTGTACAATGCATTGATTTTTTTTTTTCTGTGGACCACTCACTATAGACAGAAGTACTGAGTCCTCGTAAAGTACATTTCAATTTGCTGTCCTGAAACTCAACAACCGCTGGTTCCATCCTTATAATTTCCCTTTTGATGCATCAAATCGGCCTCTAGTAATCATTAGACCTTACTTGTTCCGATATTTTTCCCTAATATAGGAGCATTTCTAGTCCTTTTAGGTTGCATTGGAACGTAGAAGGATACAAGTCCCTCTTCAAATGAAAACTGTCTCATTCAAAAGTACCTTAAAAAGTTTTGGATTGAAAGATTTCTGGTGATACTTCTCAAGTTCATTGAACAAGTTCATTGAATTTTAATCTTTCTTGTCATTGGCTACATGGCTATCTATTTGGCTCCATGGGATGGAAACATGATAAGATGCGAGTACAAGCTGCAATCATTCACAAATGCCATGTTAGTTGATAATAGTTTGTAAGAAATGTTTGAAAAGACAATCTTAATCTTTCCTTTTAGGTTAAACAAGACAAACCTATTCACGCCAAAAGAAAGACAGCAAAATATATATATATATATATATTTCCCCTTGTGATTTGAAGTGTACATCATATCATGTGAGCTTGTAATTTTCCACCATTCATCTTTATGTTGAGATTACAAACGTGTTGGTACTTTGACAATTAACTTAATTCAAATGTCGGTTAGGATATTAGACCAAGGCATTGTAGTGGCTAATTGATGATCTCTCTCTCTCTCTCTCTCTCTCGCTCTCTCTCTTTTCTTGCAAAATTATCATTTTAAAGCATCACCATTAATATTTGCTTATCAAACCAACAAATGCACTACAAGAAAGTTAATGGGCGTTTTGTAACACTAACAAACTCAATGTCGGAGGACAAATTTATGTATGATACTCTCAGAAAATTTCCTCATCCTCGTATCCTATGCTTTAACTGATCAAATTAACCATGGTAAGGTAAGGTTCTTAGTTTGAAGTTTATTTTGTTTAAAAAGGTTTTTACTGAAGCAATACCATATTACACATCTACAATTTAAGCTTACAAAGCCTATAACTTGGATTTCAAAACTTCAGATGATACCATTGTTTGTTTTCAATATTCGCATATGTTGCAGCAGTAAGTACTTGACTGCTGTTTCAGTTCTTGTCTAAAGACTAGTTACTTCAATTGTCTGTCCTCACATTGTGACACAAAATAACCCGGAGCAACATTTCGGTCCAGAAGTAAACAGTCCATTTAAACAGTGAATAAGAATATTACCATTGCTGGATGAACTATAAAAGAGTAAACTCTTAAAAGTAGAAGTTGCAGATCATTAAATCTACTACAATGATAGGTCTGAGACAGTTAAATAAACACTGAGTGCATAATCTAAGGTTGAAGTGCACTATTATAACTTTTCCTATGATGAAAGCTGCATAATACCATGTCAACTTTTTGATGCCTTGACACTCGTCAAATTTTTTTTGTTGACAAGGGTACCTGTAGCCACTATCCGAGAGTATGCACTGGATCAAATTTTATTAAAACGTGGAGATGAAAGGTAATCGACATCCCAAGAAAAGAGAGAATGAAAATATTAGCTGAAATTCCAGCTGGTTGTAGACGAGTAGAAGACTTGACTCTGTACTTAAATGGTGGAAATTAGAACAAAGATTTTCCACTTACTTTGTGGTGGATTTTGTGTGTGCTTCCTTGTGTGTCTAGACTACATTCAAATTAATTAATTAATTCCCAGAAAGCTTTCTGAAAAAACTTTTGGATGTTGAACATTTCCATGGTTTAGCTTGCATGATTCCGCATGAACAAAACAGCAAGACTCCAATCAAGAATATTGTGGATTCTTGTTTGATCAGTAACTCGGGCTCAATGGTTATAACGGAGCGCTTTAATTAGGGGTATTTTGCT
Organism: Coffea eugenioides; assembly: GCF_003713205.1. Taxonomy (NCBI): domain Eukaryota; kingdom Viridiplantae; phylum Streptophyta; class Magnoliopsida; order Gentianales; family Rubiaceae; genus Coffea; species Coffea eugenioides. Next base: position 15,878,971 of record NC_040040.1, read on the forward strand.
TAGGATGGTTGCATTTATATCACGTTGGTTATCTCAATTCTCAACAAGTGGCCTTAAACTTGCCACCTTTTTCCTTACAGGCTCAGAATCCCTGATAAATCCACCTCAAAATCTTTGAGTAGATATGTAGTAGAAGTCTGAAGATCATTTAAAGTTCGAAAGGTACAACGCGTACAAAAATCTCAGGAGCCTCATCTCCTCTTTCTCTTTCTTTCTCTCTCTCTCTCTATCTAACAAGTAGGCGAAAAGTATGAAGAATGTTCATTAAAGATGCTAAAGCTGTTATACCAGAAACTACCATAAAACCACCAGCTTTCTATGTATTTTGTACAGAATGACCAATGAGTTGATAATAGATCAACCTAGGCTTTTCTTAACTTCTGAGTCTACATACATAGCTAGGATCTGGGACATGCAGAAAAACCTCCGCACGTGAATTTACCTCCCCAATATGTGTTTCTTCAAGAAGTATTCTTCAGAGCCAAATGCAAATATTTCAAAACATTCTCCTCATTATCACCAAGAGTTTATGCAATATTGAAGTGTTAATTAATTCGAAGATGCTGGAAACCGGAAAAGAAAGAATTCCGGGCGTGCCGGACTGTGACATTACAGAACGGGGGTTTGATGAACAAGTAATTAGGAGACAATTAGTAAAGGTGAATATATTAGTAAAACTTAATTAAGGGCAAAACCAATTACCAATTTGGCCGCATGTTAAGTACAAGAAATTCGAGAAGTAATTCTTGTGGGAAATATTTCACCATACTGCACTGAAATAAGTGCATGCTGAAATGGTGAAATTATGTCATTTACACATCAGATTGATTACTGGAAGTATAAGAGAAAGAAGGTGGTTTCAAGTGGAAAAAAGAAAAAAAGAAAAAAAAAGCCAAAGAAACACTTGTTCTTGGAATTGCCTCATCAAACAACAAAAGTTCCCTATATATGATGGGAAGTAAATCAATCATCTTGAGACTAGTATAGTTAGAGATGCAGGTCCAAACTCACATGATCTTGAATTTTAGGCTTTGAAGTTTCATACCCTAGCCGAGTTTGAGAATTGGAGCTCATCACTTGTGGAGGCTTCAAATCATCATTGGAAAACAAGGGAAGTGGATGATGAACCGAACCGTCTCGACTAAAAGTAGGGGAACTGTGGGCAGCTGCTGGAATTCTCCACAAGGCTAACGGGCTGCCGTTGATAGGTGGCTGATGAGAAAAAGAGCCGTGACCACCAGTACCATAGAATCTTGAGTTACTTGTATAAGAATTGCTGCTTTTCCCCCAAGAATGATAGGCCAAAGCCGGGGTTGGCACCGAACCAAGGCGATGATAATTCATAAGGCCATAAACATGAGTCTCAGCTAGGCCTCCATGCACCATTGCTGACTGAAGATGTGCTCTTTTAGCATGCTGCCTCTCCCTCTTGTGTGCATTTTGATGGCCTCCAAGGGCTTGAGATGTAGGGAAGTTTCTGCAACAATAGTGGCATTCGAATTTTCGAGTGCTATCTCCATTATCACTATCCTTAGTACTCTGCTCATGACGATGAGGATTAGTCGTCAGAGCAGATTCGGAGTCGTCAGCAGTAGTAACAGTACTGTTGGAGTCCCCTCCAAATTCTTTGCCAAAAAGTCGGATGCCCTTTTCTTTAACTGGTGCAGGTCGAATGAAGGGCAGCTGGGAGAAGGATTCAACATTCATGAAGTCATGTGTTTCTCTTTCAGCCTTGTCCATGAGGAGAACTAAAAAAAAAAAAAAAAAAACTGAAGAACCTGGGGAATATTGGAGGAGAATGTAGAAGAGGGAAGTCAGGAAAATGTAGTGGTTTTACATGAATGTGGGTACTGAGGTTAAGAATAGAGACTTGAGGAGGATGTTGTTGTTGTTTCACTTGTTTGTGGTAGTAGTGGGGACCTTTGAAGAAGGGAGTGGTCTGATTCAAGGATATAATTGGAGCTTGGAGCTGACCCTTCCTTCCTTCCTTTCCTTCCTTGAGTGATGCCTGACAAGGCCACAATTTTTGGTCTATGTTTGAGATCAGTGGTTTCTGGTTTTTGTGTCCTGGGCTCCTAGCCAGTGGATAATTTTTTGCAATCACACTGTCATAGGTGTATCTTCTGACAAATTAGACTAGTCAGTAAACTTAATATATTTCATTTGTTTTGGTTCAGAAAGATACTTAGTTTGAGTTGTTATGTATTTGAGACTTGACTTTTGACATTGATCATCAAAGGTAGGGATATAAAACTGTCACCCTTTATTTTTGTTTGGCATACAAAACCACTGTATATGCTGCATTTTACTTCATGTGATATTGCTCTTTCTCTTTTTCCCTTTCTTCTTTTGAGCCTTGGAAGTAGCTAGTAACACAAATGTAATTAATTAAGGATTAATTTTTTATACATTGACAGTGTAATGATTTTTTTATATTAGCAATTATGGATGTATACCATATGTATATAATTTGAATTTTAAATTTGAACTCATGTGATTTGACATGATCTGAACCTGCTAGTATAAAGAAAATTATACACTGACAGTACATCCATCAATTAATTACTTACCCAATTGAATATTAGCTAAATCAGCCATGCGAAATGATGTTGTAGAAATCCACGTTTAGTCTCAATAAAAATTCTGCTGGATTTAAAGATTTTTTCTAAACAACAAAAAGCAATTTTACGGTTACAAGTCAGAGGCAAATTAAAGCATTCCTGGAAAATTAGTGCCAAAAATAAGAGTTTTAGACATTTCGGTTAGGAACCAAGATCATCAGAAATTCTAAAGCATGTACCATTCCCAAGTTAATTAATAGGCAAAGTTAGCTTATATATGGTTAGTCTTCTTAAGTTGGCTTTTGTAGTTTCGCATCCTATTTAAGGGAATAGAAATGAGAAGGTGAAAGACAAACTGATACAATGGCCCATGCTATGCTAGTTAATTAAGTGTGAGATTGCTATTAATAGGTTACAAAACTTAGAGGTCATTATCTAGAGTTAACTCCTTGAGACCATGCGCTAAATTTGGTCGACATAAAATTAAAATTTTTCTGCATTTTCATCAATTTGCCATTAATGAGATGTCGTTTATATGAAAGCAAAAACATCTATACAATAATAAAAGGGAGAGAGGTGGCAGTAGGGGTAAACATTTTGTGTCATTTTTTGAACTTCTAATTTTGCTCTTAAAAAAAATTAATTTTTATCCTAACTACCTAATCATATTTACTAATATAATCTCTCATAGTTCCCTTAAATATAGTAACTACCAAATTAATTATAATTGTATTAAAGAAAAAATTAATAATAATTATAATTTTTTTATGAATAATTTATACAAAATTTATTTTTGTAAAAACAAAAATTAATATATTCATAAAAATTAATAATTATTTCTAAACTGCATACACATTGTGTGTGCCTATAATTGGGATATATAGATATATATAACTAAAAAACAAAAGTAAATCCGCAAAGGGATAGGAAATTTTAATTTTAAAAGATCGTGGGGTTCGGTTTTTTTCAACTATCATACGACTATGTGTGCAATTTAGACAAAATCTCACTGATCTGTTTCGGGGATCTAGGGAGGAGGCCTAGACAACATTGAAGGAGACTGTTTAATCTAATATTTATGCCTGTGTATGATTGGTAACTTATGATTATCTTGACTTGGTCACCTACAAACATTCCAAGATTATGTAAAACAAAATTTCAGTCAAAATTTAACACAACTTCTAGATTAGTCGAACTTGATAAAATATTTGTTGAAATTCGCAAAAATTCATCCAGAAGTTGTGGATACGGTAAAAAAAGAAGAAGAAGTTTTTTCAGTCATCTATTGGATCAAGGTGTGTTTTAACACTTTAACTGTAAGTCCAATCTATTCAAGCACTAACAGTTATTGCCGTCGAGCACTGGCTAATGGGCATCACTGACTACTAATTTCTCACCCTCACAAGTTCACAGAACTAGCTGGTTGACAACTGGAAGATATTTTTGCTACTTTGGTAGTCTTAAAGCAGCAGAGAGTGACCACTAATTACCGTTCTCTTCACCTGACCTGGTAAAACTCAGTTATTCTGGAGAGAAATTTTGCTTGTTTTGGAGTGTATTAACAGAAGTGGAGCCATTTAATGGTACATTTCCAGGCATGTTTGGATCTGCATGAGAGTACTATTAATCTAAAATGGTAATTTAATGAAATGCCTATATGTTTTGAGCCCCTCCTGCAAAACAGTCTGCTTTAGTCGATGCATCTTTTACCGCTTTAACGGTTCAGCAATAATTGTCTTTATCTATCTATTCTACACCCCTAACTTCTGGCATCTTAATTACTGGTTTCTACCTTTCTCTCTTTGCCATTTTAAGACAAGTCAACATCCTCTATGTATCATATCTCTCTCCGCATTAGACCATGCATTGGTTGGTAGTTCTTTTAGCTAGTTTTGTGTATTGACTGTTGTTGAGACTTAAAGGTGGTCTGCAACTTATATTTTGTTCTTTTTTTTTTCTTCGTGTTTTGTTACAGTAAAAGAAAACTGATAGGTGAATATAACTCAGAGAGGAGATGATGAAGGGTTTTGTTTTCTAGTTTCAAAAATGATTTCAGCTACTATATTATATACTATTCTCTCTTCAATTCCCTTTCTGTTTCTCCCATTTCTTAAAAAAAGAAAAGCAAACAAAAATCTTTGATGGATTTTACCATGTATATAATAAGATGGGACCTCTCCACCAAACAAGCCCTTGAAATGTGTATGTATCAAACCTTATAAAACAATAACAAAAGTACTTCATTCATCACCCTTGAATTGAAACCCTTGTTTGCCATTAAAGTCACACTCGCAGGAGCAGTCAGGGGACCATTTATGTACATACATGGGATTGAATTCAGCTGCACCACTTGTGCGTCTGTGCCTTTGTGAAAGTAGAAAACTGATAATATGATGTAAACAGTTTGGCATTGGTTGTTTTCCTTTGCCGACCGGGTGGATCCCGTGGCTACTCAATGTGGACTACGCCTTTTTAGTGCTTAATTAATTATGTTCAAACATTGTACGTACCACACTTCAAATTATGTCTCTTTGAACAAAGTATGAGTATATACTAGGATTTTCTTGTTTAACCAATTCTTGCTACATTCTGCAACTTGTTTGCTAATGTTGTTCAACCACTTCTTGGTGCATTCTGCAACTTGGTCTCTAAAAAGGAAATTTTGGCCCTAGAGGAGGTAAATGATGGACAGTGACAAGTTACTCAAATGCTTCACCTTCACCACAAATGAATCGCGACAATTGTAAAATATTGACAGTTTGGAGCAATTATTGTTCATTCCAGTTCTCATCAGGTATCTCAACGTAATGGTCCAGGGAGCTCAATTAATTAGCATTCTATTTAGTTTAATTTGATAAATTTTGTCTTTTTCTAATTTTTTTTTTTTTAAAGTAAGAGAGGAGTGGGATTTAAGAAGCGGGGAGGTGCAAGGGGAAATTTAAACCTAAGACCTCTGAGTCCTAGGTTGATAAATTTTGTCTCAGTAGAAATGTTTCATAAAAATAGTATGCTTAGGCCTTAAGGAGTTCGAAAGGAGAGATTGTTTTCCAGGATGTTTGAGTTCGAGCTTAAACTACTCTATGTTTGGTGATCTTTTCAAGTTAATTAGTTAGTTCATTCTCCCAAGCCCATTATTTTTATTTCACCAAGAATTCAGGGACTGCAATCGAATCAAGATAAAAATCGCAAAAATAAACTAAATGACTAAAAAATTAGAAGCTGAAATCTTTTTTATCCTAAATGGAAAAAAAAAACTTAAAATGAAAGAATATCAAGCTGCTGCAGCTCACATCCCATTATATGTATTGTCAAAATATGATATAGACCATATTATAATGGATCGTTAATATTGAATACTATATTCACTAGAGCAAAATGTCAAGTGAAGAAGATGGCATTCTCATGGGAGATTCTGAGCTGAGATTGCATACATTACATCCAAATCGACCGAGTTTGTATTCTTGTGTTTAATTCTCTCAACTCGCAGACTTGGGAGATGTCTTTGCGATCACACATGTCCAGCACCACCACCAGAAGTGTCACCATCTTAAACGACCTTAATTCTCTTTACTAAGTAGTTTAAGAGAAGAGCTTTTGTTTTGGCCTTTCTTTGCCTAGACAATATGGTGTTTTTCCCCCCTTTGCTTTATCTCTTTAGACCCTTTGTTCCAGCAGCCACATGAGTTAAGTTTGATGCAATGTTGAGGACAGAAGAGTCGTTTTCTTCTTGTTCCCTCAGCTCTCTTTCAAAATAGTTGGCCTGATTGTGACTTTGCCTCTCAAGAACTACTCTTGTCTTGGGACCTCTCATCATATATACAAACATACACATATACATATATATATATATATATATATATATATTGCTTCTCCAGCAACATGTGTTTCCCATATGTGGCCGGCATGGGATTGATGTAGATCCAATTGAGTGATTTTGGTATATACATATATATATTGAGAGAGAGATAGTTGTTCATATGTATATATACTACATGCACCCTCTTATTTGCTCAATTTAACGTTGAAATGCAGACAGCATAATTCATGTCAGATGCTGAATTTGGAAAGTGCATTTTTTATCTTCATCAGATTATTATACTACTATAATTTTTAGGCCACACCTGGTTTAATTTCTTATGTTTTGTTTATGGAGTTGATTTAAGTTTTTGGGACCAGGTAGACAGGAGCCAAAATTGGCCCCACGGAAATAGGGGGAAGAGCAATTCTTGATGAAAACGTAAGTATGACTAATTTTGAGTGCAAAATTCGTGGGGAGAAAATTTCTATCATCAAGTATAAAATGTACATGCATATATACTATACTGAGAGATCATGAATTGACTTGTATCTAATTCACGGCCCACATGCTAATGTGATTTGTGCAAAACTAAGAAAAAAAAAGGTTTTCCGTATCAAATTGTGATTGTCACATCAATATAATGGGAAGCACCTCCCTTTAAGTAGTTCCCTTGTTCCTTGATTCATGAATCATGGCATGAATAGCTAAACGAAGACTTTTTCTGAGTTATTATGAGAACCCTAGAGGAAAAGATACCATTTGACTATTGGTTTTCTTGCTTTTCTTCTTGATCAGTCCTTGAAAGGTGGGACTTAACAATCCCCAATGGCTTTCGGCTTGACTTTTGATTGGAATAATTTCAGACCAGAGATCAGCTACACCGCCATGTTGAATGAATCTAGAAGGACAAGGGTATGACTTCATCATAGTACTATACCACTAAGCTATTTTGAACTGTTGAAACAGTAAATACTTTTCAAGGTACTTGCTTGAGCAGACAAACAAGTAGAGTAGGGGTATGCAAAATCGAAAAATTTCGATTTATCGATCGAATTCGAATTGAATTCGGAATTTTTTGAAATCGGTAAATCGGAATCGAATTCGGGTTTTCCGAATTCATATATTTCGATTTTGGTTCGAATTCGGTAATGGAGTTTTTCAAATTAGAATTTCCGATTTCGAATTCACAATTTCAAATCGGAATTCGAATTCCGATTTCGATCTCAAATTCGTTTTTAATATATATATATATATTATACATGTAATATAAAATTTATATAATATAATACTATATAATATTATATTATAAATTTTATATTATATAATAATATATAAATTTTTCCAAATTCGGTGAAATCGGAATTTACCAAATTCCGAATTGAATTTGGTACGAATTCGAATTCGGAATTGGTGAATTCGAAATCGAATTCGGTCGAATTATCAGATACCAAAATTTCAAAAAATTTCGAATTCAAACTTTCAAATTACCGATTTCGAATTCGATGCACACCCCTACAAACAAGCACAATTCTGTTGCTTTAGTATATGCTAAAATGGTTAAATTAATATATTGAAATACTTGGAGATCCTTAATTAATTTGGAAGTCTATAGAAGGGAAAGTTTCACACATTGATTTAAATCAGTCCTAACCTTAAACAAGCAAGAAATTCTCATCTACTAGAAAAACAAGAGGTGTATGTACGCAATAAAGAGAGAAGTAAATTAGGTTTGGTATGTGCATAGATATTTTGGCAAATGACAGAGGGAGAATGGTGGGGAAGACAGAGAACAAGAATGTGGATACAAGAAAAAGCAATGCAAGTGGAGAAGAGAGCATGAGAGCCCACCATTTTCATTGTTGAAAGGATAAACCATCAAAAATCAAAACACATGTCAACATGCTTTGGGGCTAACTTTATGACTACGACTGGCTATCCATCCATCGTCTATCTATCCACCTCTACATGTAAAATCCATCTCCTTAAAACTGTCAATATTATGAGAACACCTCTTTGAACTCTTTAAAAGCTTGATGGCTATGATATATCATTGTTGTCTGGAACTAAAACTCAGGACCACCCAATGGCATCTTTTTCAGATGTTGCATAATTAACACTTTGAGTTGTGTGGCATTGTTAGACTTTTCCAATACCCCCCACCCGCCCTCCTCCTCCTCCTTGGTCCCTTTCTTCTTCCGGAGTGTGGACTCACACTCTCAAACACACCTTACCCTTTTTGTAGAAAAAAAACTAGGAAGCACACAGTATAGACGTATATACGAGATATAATAAATCAGAGCTGATTATATTACGTATATCCCCACCCCTCCCCCCTCCCCCCCCCCAAAAAAAAGGAATCTTTTGGCATTTTGATTAAAGCGCAAAAATGCCAATTTTCTGCTGTAGCGGAATATTACTACTATAGGAAAGTCTAATACTGTAGCAAAATTAATGATGTTGGTTTGAGCAAAATCAACATGTTTTGATGAGTTCATAGGGAACCTAATGCATTGAACTTATTGCTGAACTGTCGGTGAAATATCACAATCCACAAGATTTGGAAAGGATCCGATGATGTTCTATCCTGAACTATACTTCAATTCGTTGGTTGCCTTTGTCATTTATGAATTAACCCCCATGTATATTGCATAGTGGGCGGGCCATGATTGTATTAATCATTCAAGAAGTGGTAAAAGCGCTTTATATATATACATACACACTATTTTCAGTTAAGGGTTTCCATTTTAAGTAGACTAGTAAAGGTATAAATACATTAACAGAATTAGACCCTCAAATCACAACACATACACCTATATGGATGAAGAGAATTAACTCAAGTACTCAACAGATTATCTATATCTGAAAGAGAAAATATGCAAGCTCAAGACTCCGTGTAGTTTTTCTCCATCAAACTTAGTAAGAAATATAATGAGCATCGAAATATAATGCAACTAGCATTATATTCATACTCATACAATTAGCATTTTATGATTAAGCAAATGACCTCTAGTGAATAAATATGCTACTGCAAGATTAAAAGGTTCCAAATTACACTACAAAATAGTAACGGAAAGGTCCCGTAACTCTTTGAGAAAATTATTCAAAACGTCTCTCACATTTTGCCAAATAAATTTTTTCGTCTTTCACTTTTAAAATATTAATTTTACATTCATTATAAAATTAACTCTGTGAACTTTTGTTCCAACTTAGATTTTTCTACCACTTTTTTTTCCTGAATCCATCACATGACTCATACAAATGGCCAAATTCGTATTCATTTTTACCCCTAAAGAAGTAGGATCGGACACGAATCATAATCATTTTTTCACTGAAAAAATAGAATTTGATCCATTCTATATTCAAAGGGAGAGATGGGGGAGGAAATATAAGTGGAAGGTCCCGAATCCAAGACTTCTCACTCATACTAGAAAAATAGACACAATCTATATTCATTTTTATTATTAAAAAAGTGGGATATGATTTTCTTGTACATACAAAAGAACTGCACGTGAGTCATGTGGTAATTTTAGACTAAAAAGTGATCGAAAACTTAGGTAGGATCAAATTTTTCTAATTTGAATCTATAAATACTGTAAAATTAACATTTTAAAAGTGAAGAACGAAAAAAATTTATCTAGCGAAATATGAGGGATATTTTGAATGATTTTTTCTAACTCTTTTGCACTCAAAATGAATTATGTACATCCAGAAAGAAAGGTAATTTGACGCTAAAACATTAGCATCATTGCATCTGATTTTGGTAGTTGTAAAACCATGATCACATGAATTGCGCTTCTCCATTTACTTCAATTCCTGTGAAATGGTCCACACAATTGATTTTAATAAGATGTTGACAATAGAGACTAGGTGAATTGACATCATTGGCTTTTTATCACTTATGTTAGGTTGCAACAATGGTAAATGTGGTAGCATTGATTTAGACTTGGCATGAATTACTCTCCAAAGTTGCAAGGCTAAGATGGACTCCAAACCATTACCGTTGACGAAATTTCAAAATAATATATAGAATTCCATTTTCCAAACCCTCGTCAATATACAGTGGAAAAAGAGATTATAATATCCAAATTTGGAAGAACTTAACACTATATAGAACATCATCGAACCTACCCTAGCTAGTCATAATTTGCCAATTTCTGTTCAGCTCGATTTCCTAAGTTTGGAATAATGATCAATGAAATGTTGTCATCTAATCTCTGAAGCGATCAGCAGGTTCTAGTTGATTCTGTGAATTATTTTTGTGTAGAAGGGCCATTTCAGAAAATGCTACGTACCCAGCTGGTTTGGCAATCATTTTCTGCTCACCTTGGAATGCAGTGCAGTGGAACATACAAACGTTGACAGGTCATAAATAGTGGCATAATGTTTGCAGTTGTTATTTACTACTCCTAGTGTGTGTTGGAGTCATAGTTATAGCCCCACTTACGCTTTGAAAAGATAGAGGAACTGATGATGAAGAAGACTGGAATAGAAGGGAGATGGAGAAGTTGCATTGCACTGCATGCACTTGGTGGGACTTGGGTACTTCACATTGATTCATACTAATGCTTTTGGCTGGCATCCCTCAACAGTGCGTGGTCCTGCTCTTGCTGTTTACAAAGAAACGACTCAGCTGATCAGGTCTCCTCTTTAACGCACATATGTCCTGTGTTTTTTTCTTCTTCGGTTTAATTCATTTTGCACCCCACAACTCTGTCGCTCTCTCTCTTTGCCCCTTTAGATCTTTCAATTTCGCCAATCAACTTCTGATTGATGCTTTTGATTTTTGCCATTTTAATGTGGTTCCTGCTAGCACAACAATTATTTGGGACTCAACTTAGTCTGGTAGAACAAATGCTCGTGCGTATCAAAGGGTAATTAATTCATTGATTTATTTCAAATCTCTAGAAAATTAAGCAGTAAGAATATATAAATCTGTTCTAAGAAAAGCTCACCTGACCTTAATTAATTGTTCGTTGTTCGTGGTTAAACAGATTCAAAAATCTCTCATTCATGTGTGTGTGTCTACATACGTGTGTGCGCGCGCACGCCTGCTCCTATCCATTTTATAAAAAAAATAGATGTATCGGGACTAGTTTAAAATTCTCTAAAACTTCAGAAGATTATTTAATGCTATCAAAATTTGATCAAGGAGGCACTGAGAGATGTATTAGTTGATTTTTTATTACTAATAGTTTTGTTTTTATTTTTTGTTCCAGTTCTTTTTTTTTTTTCTCCACAAAACCAAATTTCTACGACTTCGTCTTCCATAATTATTACATGGGACCCTTGACATTCATTGCTGCAAATCGAAGGACCATTTGGAGCTTGCCCATAAGATGATGACAAAACTTGTATTTTTTGATTCAACATGTGGAACTTAATCAAGTACATAAACCATACCTAATTGTAGCAACCTACGAAAATTCAGCTCTCTTTTTTAATCACTTATACATCCTTTTCATGGTCGTTAATTGCTTTCTCCAATTGCAGTAGTTGTTACGACATCCTACCTTTAATCAATTAAAATCAAGAGAGGGCCTATTGGGTCCCTTGCTATTGGCATCCATTTATTCGTTAACATGACTTCTATCACGGCTATGATTTGCAGATTTCCCTTGCATTTCAGTGGAACAATGATATTTAATAATTGCCTTGCCAAGTATGAATTCCATCCATATTTTTACAGCTAGGATTTCTTAACTCGAGAGGTTGAACCCTTAAAACGTAGAGGTTCTAAACTAATATAATTTTCTTATCCCTTCCTTATTTTTTAAATTCCACCCTTTACCTATTAGAGAAAAAAATCAAGAAGAAGTTCTTTGAAAAGTTAAAAGAGTGCCCATAAGTAACTTTTTCCTCATAAAATATATATATGTATATATATATTGTGAAAACAAGATCTCGTTATCTTTGTTTTATTTTTGGCATATTTCATTTGTATGGTGAGTAAATTTCACGCCTACTCATGTATTCAACTTATTTCTATTTAGTCATCATTGCCTGGGGTTTTCCTCAAGATTTCTTAGTTAATACTTTTCCCTTTATTTTATGTTTGTTTCGTAGAAGTTTTCCAACTGAGCCGTGTCATAGTAAAATCAAAAGTCTCGATGATGATATCCTTTCTAATTGACATGTTTGACTAGTTTGTTATTCCCTTTTCAGTTTTCTTTTTGAACCTTCCAATTACTTATGCTTCAAATTGCCAAACTTCACCTAAATTTCATGTCATTTCAAACCTAAACGTAATTAAGCTAAAAGTATGAAGAAAGATTAATGTTATATGCACCGTCAGTGTAAATATTGTTTACACTTACAAGTATAGATATTTGATGTATGGGCAAAAAGTGAATTTAAATTTTGAACAACGATGATGCCACTCATCTAAATTTACTTGTGTAAAAAAAAACGATCTTTACACTCACAATGTATAAAAATTAATCCTTATGAAGAAACCCACACCCACAAAGAGAGACCTAGTATAAGCGCAGATTAGACATATTTTCACTTGGATTATTTTAACTAGTACGTACCCAAAGAGTACATATTCTTACATTAAGTTTTTAATGAATAAAAACCCTAAGACTAACCACTACTTCCAATTATTGGAGGAAGCAAGTAGGGTCACAAAGAAACCCCATGGCCAATTTGGTAGGTATAGAACTATAGACATTACGCTTAATTAGTTGGAAAGTACATGAGAAATTTTGAGAAAAAAAAATAATTCAGATAATATCCATATAAAATAGCTACCTGTTTCTTTTCTTGGGCAACATCAAACCACATAATGTTATCGTGTATGCTTCATTTAACACATATTCATTTTAGGTTGTCCGTCGTATGAGGCACCAGCTTGAGTTGCTTCGAATTTAATGCCTTGAATGTTTCTTCCTGTGACTTTGGACTTCATTAATGATACCATTGTACCTTCGTCCTAATTTAGTCTTTTCTCAGATGTGTTTAATTAAGGGCCTGCAAAATAAGTTGAGATATATATATCATGCTTAGGTAACCAGATTTAATTACAATAATGGAAAAGGGCATTTAAATAGATTTCCACTTTTAAGGATGGTCCGCAACTGGCCAACTTTAGGGTTGGACTAGGAAAATATTTTTAGCAATATCAGTTGGAACAATGACTAGAGGATTTTCCCTTTTTTTTTTTTTTGGTATAAATTTTACTCGGCTGTTCTTCCCTAATACTGAAATTATACATACATACATACACACATATATATATATATATTTCTGAATCTATCCCTACTCAATGTCTCGAAACACTGAAATTTTAAATTTTTTTTATCGAGCATAAAAAAGAGACAATCATATTTTTATCATCAAACAATAATGTTTTTATATATCATTCTTTATTTTAAACAATCCAAATGCAAATAATTTTATAGATGTAAGGAATATTGTAACTACTTATTAAAGTTTGCAATCCTAACTCAAGGCATGTCGATGCTAGAAATAATTTAGGAAGGATAATTCAAAAACACTACATAAGGATAAGGGTTGGGCCTGTTTAGATGGTGTACTTTTAGGACGTTCTTACATTGATGTCTCACCGTACCTGAATTTTAGCGAATAATGAATCATCACTTCTTCCTATTAAAATCTACTGCGTTTTAGTTACTTGTGGCAAGGATGCATGTCTAGAAGATTATTGGAGGTTTACCCCAATAATACTAAAAGGTAATCTCAAATCCTTGCTAGCTACCAAGTCCAAACACACCAGCCTTCTCTCTTTGTTACTTGAGTATATTTTTCTTATCCAAATATATGAATGCTCTACTGCCAAAGTACAATATTATTGTTGGAAATTAAATTCATGTAATCCCTTTATATATCTCCAGGGACGGAGCCATAAATTTATTTTTGGGGGGGCTGAAGTGTATTAAAAATTTTTTTTGTGACGAAATAAATATATTTAATAAGTAAAATTTAGAATCAATAATTATAAAAATAATAAAAACATATAATTATACATACCCAAAAATTTGTTATTGATTAACACTTGAAGTATTGGTAGTTGTTGCACTCGAATAACGAAGAGGAGGCAATTGCATTCTGCGAGTCTTCATCCGTTGAAAACGCTGCAATATTTGCTCATTTTCAATTGTTGCAAAAATATCCTTCTCGATGTATACAACCAGACAGTCATTCATCCACTCGTCTCCCATTTTGTTGCGCAAATCAGTCTTGACAATATTCATTGCAGAAAATACTCTTTCAACAGAAGCAGTCGCAACTGGTAGAACTAATGTCAACTGGATCAGACGATAAACCAATGGAAAAACTGTATTTTTACCAGTTTTAACCATTTGTTGAGCAAGACTTCCCAAATCTCCAACTTCTGAAAATTGAGGATCGCGTTGCACATTATAAATATAATTTCGAAGTTGAGACTCAAGATATAAATAATCGTTACTTGAGAAGTCTTCAGGATATAAATCAGCAAGACGGAGTAGTTTCTGCACATTGAATTGAGAGAAAGAACTTTTTGGATCAAGACATGCTATGCAACTAAGCAATTCCGTGCTAACTTCCGAGAAACGATTATTCATCTCTTGTATAATTAAATCAACAACCTGACATCACAACAATAATAAAATTAATAACTAAGAAAATCTGCTAACAAGTAACAAATGTAATGAAATAATAATTTCAAAAATAATACCTCACAAAAAATTTCCACGCGATAATGATGAAAATTAGTGATGGTTTGACCTCTGCGACTGCGCCTGGCATTGCCACGGATTGCTATACTGTCTTCCATATCAATCACGGGAATCATATTCAACTCACAAAAATTGTTGACTTCATCTAAAATTATTTGCCATCCCTCTTCCCTAAAGTCTTGCAATTGAGATTTCATAGTATCAATCAAACTCATGGCTTGGACAATATTTTGATCCCTTTGTTGCAAAACAAGTGACAAGTCATTTGTGATTCCCAATAAATACTTCATCAGGTGCAATGCAAAAACAAACTCATAATCATTCATTCTATCAATCAAACCCCTGGCCATACCTCTATTGTCAGAAGTGGTGGCATCATCTTGTATATTTCCCAATATTCCAATCACCGAAGCCCACATAGAGGATAGACGAAGTAATGTTAGATAGTGTGATCCCCAACGAGTATCCCCTGGTCTTGCTAAACTAGTTTCTTGATTTTTGCCTTTTCCACTAATAATATCTCCACTGTCTAAAAGTGTAACAATCTTATCATGTTCTATTTGTCTTAATTGATCTCTCCTTTTACATGATGCTCCAGTTAAATTGACAATCATAAAGACATAGACAAAGAATACTGACAATGATATTTCTCTTAGCAACAGCAACAATAACTAACTGGAGTTGGTGAGCAAAACAGTGAATATACATCGCATAGGGATTTTCTTGTAATATAAGGGCCTTCAAACCATTGAACTCACCTCGCATATTTGAAGCTCCATCATATCCTTGACCTCTCAATTTGGATAATGATAATCCGTGTTGCGCGAATAAAGAATCAATTGCATCTTTCAAACAAAGAGATGTGGTGTCAGACACATGTACAATTGCAAGGAAACGTTCAATCACACGCCCTTCTTTGTTCACATATCTCAAAACAACTCCCATTTGCTCTTTCACTGAACTGTCTCGAGACTCATCAACTATTAGGGAAAAATAATTGTCTCCAATATCATTGATTATAACACTTGTGATCTCTGAGGCACAAGCATGTGCCAGATCTTTTTGAATCATTGGAGAAGTTAGTTGATTATTTGCAGGAGCATTTTGATTTACAACCTCAAAAATCTCAGTATTTCGCTGGCTATACCACTCAAACAATTCAAGAAAATTGCCTCTATTTGAAGAACTAGTTGACTCATCATTTCCACGAAAAGCCAATCCTTGCTTCAAAAGAAAGCGGGTCACATCCAGAGCAGCAGTTAAACGGGTGCGATATGCAATATCTATTTCGCGCCCACAAGATCGTAGCACATTTGACACACTATGCCTTTGATCTTGAAAACTTTCAAACTGTATTCTAGCATCATTATGGCAACTATTCACAGCTCCAATATGTTCATTAAATCTTTCCATTGCCTTTTTCCAATTATTGAATCCCGTTTTTGTAAAGGCATCCTCTGCATATCGACCTCCCTTATTTTGTGTTTTGAAAAGAAAGCACCAAAAGCAAAACGCCGCATCTTTCGATATGCTATACTCTAACCATACAAACTTTTGATACCAACTATCTTGGAAACTTCTATGTTGTTTACCAAATGATGTTTTTGGATACATATGGCCAATCGGTTGGCAAGGTCCCCTAGTCAAATACTCTCTTCGGACATGGTCTCGAAGAGAAATATCAAATTTCTCAACTGATTTTCGTAATCCCGGATCACTAACAATATCATTTAAATTCAATTCCACACAAGATTGATTTTGAACTGGTTCACTAATATTAGGCTCATTTGAAGATTCACCACTACGGACTCGTTTAGGTTTAAAGAATCTCTCCATTTTCTGTCACAATTAAATAATTGTGGTTAAATTCAATAAAATTATGCAATTCAATAATCAATTAATTTAAAATTCATATAAATAATTCTTTAATTTAATAATAAATTCATATTACTTATATTTCTCAATTTATAAAATTCATTATATAAAATTATCAAAAAGTTAAAATAAGGTACAACTAAATACCCATATAATCTCTAATTCAATCTCATAAAATTTTGAATTTATATTTACATTCAAAATTTCTAATTCACATAATTAATTCTTAAAATTTCAAATATAAAACTAACAAAATTTTAAAAACTAAATACAACCTAAAATCTATACAATTTCTAAACTAATTTCTAATTTAAATTTAATATCATTAAATTTTTTAATGTAATCTTTCAAATTCTTAAATTACATTAACATAAACTAAATAAAAATTAATCTTAATCAAATTAATATCAAGATACTCAAAATTCAAAAATAATTTAAACATATAATTAACAAAAATATAAAGATGAATATTGTAATTTAAACCAAAAAACTAACCTAAAATATTTATGTGAATGGAATAGTGAAGAGTTGGAGTCTTGGAGCCTTGAATTGAAGGCTTGAAGCAGGATGGTAGAATCTCAACTGAAGCTTCTTGGAGTTCTTGGAGCCTGGCGTCTTCTTCTTGGAGTTAGAGTCTTGTTTGCCCTTTGGCACTGGCGGCGTGCTTTTGCATCAGATGAAGCCTTAGGGCTTCATCTGATGTATTTTTTTTTCCCCTCATTATACAAAACGACGTCGTTCCACTAAAAGTGAAACGACGTCGTTTTGTATTTAGAGGGCAAAAAAAAAAATTCAAAATGAAATGGGTCATCTTCTTCCTCAGCAGTCAGCACGGCAGCGGCTTTCCAGCTCTTCTTCACTTCCTCTGCAGCATTCATGGAGCCATGGAGGATGGTAGATCTGGATCACCGTGGGGGGGCTGGGCTGGCCGCCGGAATCCCCTATATATAGGGGGTTTTCCGGCGGCTTGGGGGGGCTTAAGCCCCCACCAGCCCCCCCTTAAATCCGTGGTTGTAGATCTCCTTTCAAACAAGTTTTATGCATTTGAAATTTCTGAATGTCATGTGGAATTGTAGGAGACAACTTCTGCATTAGATCCCACCAAAATTTATAATTGCTTCTTCAAGCTTGTCATATGTTATATGTCAGAGAATTGTAGCCAATAAGCACAATAGTACACTTCAAAACTATTGGTAGTGCCTAACTTGGCTATGCTTAGGCTTACTAGATGATTTAGATGATCTAGATGATCATCTAGAATTCTCAAAATTCTAGAATTGATCTAGATGATTTAAAAATTTGATATGAGCAGCACATATGTATGTCCATGGTAGTCGTTTGAAAACTAATACTCATTTTTTTTTCAAAACAAATATTTTTTTCCAAATTAAAATAATGATAATCGTCTTTCTACAACCATGTATGCATTGAACTAGAAGTGCCTAACTTGGCTATGCTTAGGCTTACTTAGAATTTTAATTTATTGATACATTCAAAAACTTTTTGTTTCATTTATGCAAAAGAAGTTTTACACACACACACACATATATATATATATGTATATGTATGTATATGTATTTTTTTTCTTATGCTTGTTATATAAGCAATAAGCAGAGATTCTGAGCACATCAATGTTTGTCAAGGCAATGTAAATTGTTTATAAGTTATGGTTCACACTCCAAACATTAAGGATTACTTTTTTGAGGACCAAATTTTTTCCCCAATCAAACTATGTTTTAAATTCTTTTCTTTGGTGCTGGTTAAATGTAAGGTGTCATTGCACAACCTCAAAAACATATTATCAGTCTGCAAATATTATCTATTTTAATCTTATTGGATATACCCAATATAGAAAAATAGTCACTCCAAATGACATTGAAAATAATTAGTTGCGACTCAAATGGACTTTCAAAATAATAAATTTTCCAAACGATTTTTTGCTATCCAAAAAATTATTAAAAGTCATTAAATATTATTTCAAATAAAATCTAAGAAAATAAGCATAATTCAAGACTAATTAATATTGCAATGGAGAGAAATAAGGGTACTAGAGGACAAACTTGAAATTCAAGAAATTTGAGACTTAAAATTTACTATCCCATCGGCATTAGTTTGAGATAGTTAGATATGAGTTTGACCCTCAAACTATTATAAAGTTCAACATTTAGTCCTCCAATTATTAAATGGGCATTTTAATCCTCTAACTAATTAAAACATATACTTATAAATTATAATCCTTCCATCAATTTGAATCATTATGTTCAATAGTACAGTGAAGGTGGTTCTTGACATTTTTTGTGTTATTTCTGTTAGATATGACGACTTAAGTTGATAGAAGGCTATGAGTATATGTTTTGGTTAATTGGAGAGCTATAACTGTCTATTTAATAATTTAAGGGCCAAAAGTTTAAATGTATAATAGTTTGAGGACCAATGAGACATTTTGTCCAAAAAAAATGACAAAAGTTACTATATTGATTTTTTAGATCTACCACTAAATCGACCCATTGGGTTAGAACAGATGGGCTTGAAAGGTAGGTTTGGAAGCCAATAAGGTGGGTACGTTTGTAAGTGGTAAATAGACTAACCCAACACACAGCCGCCTACGGGTAACTTGCCTAAAAGAAAATACAAAATGAAGATGATTTGCTACAAAAATTGGGCCCAAATACTGAGCGATTTCAAAGTAAGCCCGTATTATTTGTTTTCCACTTTGAAATAGTGCGGGATTCTAAGCATCCGTGAGTAGAACGAGAAAATTAGATCAAATCAGAGGGCCCAAAACGGCCCATTTTTTAATAGGTGAGAAGCTCCCTATGATTAGAAAGACCGTCAGGTGAAAATGTTTGACAAGACTTCAACAACCCCAAGCTTAGTAAGGCAAAAAGGAAAAAAAATTTTAGGGCAATTTAAAATACTTAAAACCAAATATTTACTTAATGGAAAGGGTAACAAAAGGTGTTGATTTTGGTACTTCGGCTTGATCTCCGATAGGAAATGATTCCAGTCCAAGGTAATAAAAGCCCTAATTTTTTTTTTGAGATGTATTAATTAATTTTTTTTTCCAAACGGTAACATGAGTATTAATTAATTTGTTAGAATTGGTGGATTGATTATTAATGTCGATTGGAAATTTGATTTTTTTTAAAATCAAAGTTTTCAGGTGTTTGAGCGGTTGATAATGAAAGAGAAGACTGGTGGTAACAGTACTACGACGTTACTCCGGCGAATTTTGGTGAATTGTGGAGCTCAGGTGATCTTTTATTTGTTTTATGCATGCTTTTGTGGTCCTAAGTAACAGTTCTTACAAATTAAGAAAAGTTAAGACGAGCAAATTTGCTATTAAGACGAGCAATATTATGACGTTAATTTTTTATCCTTAGCAATGCGAATTTGCTTACTGTGGGTAGATGGAAAAGTGCTTGTGGATTTGCTAGTTAGAAGAGGATGATCAGAACAAGAGTTTCGATTCTGAAAGCTCATAAATGTATAACTAACACAAAGTAAAAAGCTCGTGTAAACTGTTTTGTGGATTGACTAATGGAAGAAAGAAATTGAGGCAATTCATATCTATTCTCTACGGGTGCCAATGATTTGTGTTTAATTTGTTTGCATTACATTCAAAGTTATCGGTGAAGTGAGGGTCCCCGTGAGAACTATAGAATGAACAACATTTTGGTACGATTATTATCCAGACTTAGATACGGGAGTCTTTTTCTTTTACTGATCGTGCACATATGGCTAAGAGAAAAGGAGGAGTATGGCGCTTCTTTTTCTAAGAATAATGTGGGTGCTTGACGGACTGTTTATGATTAGTTCCTCCACTCCACCTTAGTCTCTAAAAGATAGGGAATAAAATTCAAGAGAAAGCATTTCCTCAGTAAAGCCATCATCTTTCATTCCTAAGGAGCTTCCCTGAAGCTTACATATACGTATAAAAGGTAGCTCAAGTCTTCTGTTATCAGTGCATAAGAAAGCTTATCTTCCTTCCCTGCCCTTATTGGAAAAACTTTGTTGGAAATGGACATACTAAGAAGTTGTGGTCTGACTGTCTATTGTCCCGAGCTTGATTCCATGGAAAGACTATCCATCATTTGGTTCGATCCATCAGTGACAAGAGAAGGCGGCATGACACCCTCCAACTTTGACTTCCCCAGTTCTGTTCCCAGGACTGGCTGCTCTAGTGCAAAATGGAGAGTGGGAAACGGCAGGGCAAAGTGAAGAGTTTGGATAACATAGTTGGGGTGATAAGCCTTTTAGTTCGACAGACAGACATATAATTATAGTTGTTGATTTTGTCTCTGATATCCAAAAAAAAAAAAATTTAAAATATTGTGACTAATGACATCCCAAATTAATGCCACCTCATAAATTCTTTTCCCTCTTGTTTTCAAATGCTAATTGTTGATTAAAAGCTTCATCCCTTCAGTTTGTGATTAAAATGTCGCAACAAATTTTGCATTGAAAGTTCATAAAAATAAAAAAGCAATGTGCAGTGCTATTTGCTTCCTTATCTGACAACCTCCCACCCCAAGAAATGAGAAAGAAAAATGGTTCTTGTGCTGATGTTTGTAATCATTTTGTACAGGCCAAAGCATACGGTAGTTGTGTTGCAGCAAAGATTCCTGTAGTAGAACGTGACATGTGTTTAAAAGAATTCCTTTTATTAAGGAATTGCATGCAGAATGTGGTATGAGACTCATTTTCCGACATGCAAAAGAAAGATAACCTCAATTTGGGGTATTTATTGTCTCTACTGAAACAGACATAAATATATCACTTTGTGTGTGGATACACAGGTCAGAGGAAAAGCCTGAAGCATATCAGAAATCCACTGGAAGCCTCATTTTAGTATAGCTTCAATTCTACTGGTATGATATGGTCTCGTACTTTTGGACAGAATCCAAGCTATACTGCATGAATTTCATTTTTGATCTTATTCTTTGTCCTTTAAGCTGTGCTAATTATCCTTTTTTTCTTTCTATGTTTCATACATATTGATTACTACCTGCAGTGCTGGAGCTTGTATATAATTTAGCAGGAGGAATTTGATTGTTTTCCGGATTGCAAAGGTTGAAATACTCAAAAAATGTTTGGGAAACCATCTTCGTCTCAGTCTTCTGGTTTCTCTGGATCTGGTGCTGTATCACATGTTTATGTCCGGTATCCACCACTGAGGTGCAAAGTTTCGGGATCTAGAAATCTATTTTATGATGATGGAAGTAAGCTGCTACTTGCATCTACGTCTGATCAGGTGATTTAATACGGTAGAAATACTAGTTTTAGTTGTGAGTTTTTACTTGGTAGTCAAATTTCGGGTGATACCTTGATTTGTCGTTACTTTCTGGTGGTGTGAGTAAATTACATCTGTTATTATTACAATTTGTAGGTCTTCTCATGGAAAACTGCTCCATTTGATCCAAATGTCGCTCCATCCTGTGATTCAATAAGTGAAGGTCCAGTGCTCTCAGTTCGATACTCTTTAGATTGTCAGCTTCTGGCAGTCCAAAGATCTAATCATGAAGTTCAGATCTGGAATAGAGAGGGGGAAAAAACTTTTATCTATAAGTGCAGGTCCGAATCAGAACATATTCTGGGATTCTTTTGGACAGATTGTCCAACTTGTGATATTGTCTTTGTGAAGACCAGGTATGAGCTGAAGAACTTCTGACAATATCTTGTCTGTGTCTATGTTTATTAGTTAGGTGTATTCAGACTTTGTTGGATTGGCTCAAAAAAAATTGCTGAGAGTGGTAGATTTGAACGCATGTTGAAGTTGGCCTCAAGATTGAGGTTTACAGACTCTTGGAGAAAGGGTAGTGGCTGAGAAGGGAATGGGACTGCAAAATTATTCATACATGGAGAGTGGGCAAAGCCTGTGCTGACAGCTTAGTAAGATGAGTCTGAGTATGTAACCTGGGTTCAAGATTTTGAGAGATCCTCCAGACTTACTTAGGAATTTCATGGACACAGATGTTATAGGGTTGCAAGCCTTTAGTTACCATGTTGCAAGGCCATTAAATGTCCTCCATGGAAACCCATAAAAACAAAAAACTGCAGACTTATCAGAGAAGAGAGCTGTAAATAAGTTTTGAGATCCTGAAGAATATGGTACCATCTTGAATAGTTTGTGAGAATATGGTACCATCCTGAAGAATATGGTACCATCTTAAGGGTCTCTTCTAGCTTGCTTAATGTTTCTAAACCTGCTAAAAAAAAATTCTTGGATAGCTGTTTAAAGAATTGGAAACGTAATTAAAAGTTTTGAAAACCAAAATAGCTGTTTCGCAGGAGCATCTTGAGAGCTGCTTGTTGAAAATAACTATTTTCAGCTTTGAATGACCTAATAGCAGTAGGTAAAAACAAGCAAGAACGCCTAAACACAGCTGTATACTTTTAAAAGGCTAGAATCTACTTCTTGAGCAACTGTCATTTACTCCAATTGATCCTTGCAGGTCTGTCAAAGTTAACTTGCTTTATTTTGTTGAAGTGCATATGCACATAATCTATTCAATCTTTGATTTGAACAACTCTCTTGCCTTTTGTGCTTTTTGCTTTTGTGTAGTAAAAGATTGTTATGCTTGCAGTCGTGCATCTCCCACCTGGACCACTTGAGTCATGAACCATTTGTTTTATATCCAGAATCTGCTATCTTGTATTGTTGACATGCTATTATGTGTCTATTGTTGAGCAAGCATGCATGAAACATCCTTTTAAATATTATTTCTTAATTTCAAAATGTTTCTAAAAGTGTTACTTGATTACAGTGGGCTGGAGTTGTTCTCTTACAGTTCTGACTCAAAATCACTTACTTTAGTTGAGACCAAGAAGACAAATGTCAGTTGGTATATCTACACACATGAAAGCAGGTTGGTGCTTCTTGCCCAAGGCATGCAAAACAAGAGTTTCACAGGATATCAGGTATAGCTTACCAATGGTTTTAGACTGAAGGCCTCTCTATTTTCTTTCATTTATTTGTTGATGCTGGAACTCTATGTTTTTTTCCTCTGCTTCTATCTTTACTTAGATATTAATTATTGAGATAATATCAACGTCGTACTTGCAGAATCATTAATATTATGACATGAATGGACTACCATTCAATCAAACTGTCCTCATGTAACTTCACAAGGCTACCAACTTATCTTCATTTTATGCCTGAGTCATTAAATAAGTACATTCGAGGATGCTTTTGGTTTTTTGCGCCCCCCCCCCCCCCTCTTTTTTCTCTTAAGAGGTGATCATACTTGTGGGGTTGTGAAATTAAGGGTATAGTAGTTGGTGAAGAAAGTGAAATTTCCACTGCCGAGGAATGGAAACAAGCTATGTTGTTTCCATTTGTTTTATTTAAATATTACAGTGCTAGATGATGTTAATTTTCGACCAGAATTGTTTTCATTGATAATTGTACTAATTATATACTTGGTGATTGCATTTGACGTAATTAGGAAATTGGTTTTGTAATTTAGTGAACTTTGTCTGATGAATTCATGTTTTCAATTGCCTTAGTGATTGCTGGATCCATTGATATTAAGATTAACTTCTTCTATAGCTTCATCTGTTTAACAGAGCTTTAATTCATGTATTTAGATTTCCTCAGCTGGGATTATCCGCTTGCCGAGATTTGAAATGGTAATGGCAAAACATGGGGCTAACAGTAGGCCTGTCCTTTCTGCTGAAGATGTTCACATTGTCACTGTGTAAGATGCTTTGTACTTTTTTATTTTATTTATTAATTTATTTTTTGCTTTCGGTCCTAATCAAAACTTTCCTATAAACTTCTTTTGTCAATTTACAGTTATGGTAGGATTTACTGCTTGCAATTTGATACAGTTGCGATGCTACTGCACTCATATAGGTTTTATCGAGATGCTGTTATACAGCAGGTTAGATCTTGCTGAAAATTGTGTATATTTCCTTTTTCTCAGTATTTACTACTTTAGAATATGTTTTTTAAATTTCCTATTGCAGATAGTTAATTGCAGTGTTTTGTAATTGTATTTTAGCCTGCTGCTTATTTTTACAACTTTAATATGATGAGTTATTTACTGTCATGATTTTGATATTTGTCCAATGATTATAGTCAATTATTATTCTGAATAATATCTGTCAGATTTTAGATGAAATTATCTAAGTGGAATATATAATGTAGAATGTGATTTTGAGATAGGAACTGCAAATGATTAAAGCCTATTGATGCAATTGCGAGAGGTTGTCTGTGAAAGCATATCCACACTATCTTTATCGTTATGATGCACTTGGCAAGGAAAAGTCAATGTTGTCAACTAACCACTTTTGGTAAAATATTCAGTTTTATTGGTGTTGTGCAAATGGCAGTTCTTGGTGATGCTGTTACATGGATAGCTGTTACATGGATTTTGGATCATCGCCACTTTTAAGTTCTATTTTATCTTCAATCTCTTTTGGTTTTATTCAATGCTTGTCATCTTCTGAATAAAACTTTTTTCTGAAATTGTACTAATAGAAAGCACTGTTGTCATCCTGCCATTTTAGTAGGAGCTAATATAGCTCATGATATTTGTGAAATGTCAAACATGTCTGTGGTTCTGCTTGCGTCCTCAAAATTTGTTCTTTCTTGTACATTTCCTGTTCCATTAATTATGTTTAAACCCTGTTATTTGTAAAAAGATCTGGCAAATGATCTTAGATTAAATTTCACCTAGGAAGGAGTTTCCGTGTTTATCTGGACTTGCTCTGAGTTTGAACCCATTCCAATTGGCACACTACGGTAGAATAAGATTTTCGTTATTTGTTCATTCCATCTTGCCTTCTCTCTGATTTTTCCACCTTTAATGGTTTTTCCTTTGTGTTTTCAGGGCTCTTTGCCAATTTATTCTAATAGGATTGCTGTCAGTGCAATTGATAATGTTTTGCTTGTTCATCAAGTGGATGCGAAAGTTGTTATTATGTATGACCTATTTGCAGACTCTAGAGCACCCATATCTGCTCCACTTCCTCTTTTGTTGAGGCTTTACCCTAGAGCTGCTTCCTTGTGTTCCTCATCAACTAGCAGGAATTCTGATGCTTTAGAGACTCAAATTTTAACTGATACTGAATCAATTACTTATGGAGATGGCTGGTCATTTCTTGTTCCTGATCTCATATGTGACGTTACTAATGGGCTTTTGTGGAAGATAAATATAGATTTGGAGGCAAGTTTTTGTGGCTGTTTACATTCTATGTGTTATGATCTGTACTTTTGCTGTGACAATTTGCTTGATATGTGTGCAGGCCATTGCTGCCAGTAGCTCAGAAGTACCATTTATTTTAGACTTCTTACAGAGGAGGAAGTTAGAAGCAAATAAGGTAAAATGTTCATTGCTTCCATGTGTGTTCTGTGTTTATGATACACACGCCGTGTGCATGGTGCATTGATGATTGCCCACGACCTTTTACGACGTTGTCCAGTCTACACCCAAAGTTTCATATAACATGGTAATTGTAATTTTACCTATTTGTTGTTTCAGGCAAAACAGTTGTGCTTGGCAATAGCTCGAGCTATGATTCTTGAACGCAGACCAGTATCTGTTGTTGCTAGGGCATTGGATGTTTTAGTCACTTCTTATTCACAGTCAATTAAAACAAGGAGTAATGATAAGAGAACAAAAGCTGAAAATACTTCAAATTCTGGTGTTTCTAGTGCAAATATCGTTGATGATGCTAACAATCGTATTGATGCATCTGGAAAATCTGTAATAGATGAAACAGTGAGTAGTGGTCTCGAGAATGAATCCATTGAAAGATCTTTTGTTTTAACTTCGGACTCAGACGACAATCTTAGTGCTGAAACACAAAAGATCAATTCTCTTAAACTTGATTCTTCGAGTGGTAAAATAGATGGAGGGCACTCTTTGAGGGCTGAATCATCTAGTGCTGCAGTTCATCAACCTTTGTCACAATCACAAGTTCTCAGACCTGGTGACACACCATTAAATGCTGGTGCTTTCGATAATCTAGACTCCCAAGTGACTTCAGCAGTGATTTCACCAGATGATTTGTACAGTTCTGTGTTTGCTCTGGTTGAGGAAGAGATGATAGGGGATGCTTCCTACTTGGTTGCTATCATCATTGAGTTCCTACGCAGGTACTTCTACGTCATGTTATTTATCATGCATATGCTTTTCTGCTCTTATAGACTTAAAACAAGTCACAATTCTTCTAGACGTAGAGACTTGTTGAGGAATATGTTCGTCTTCTTTCTTTTAATTTTAATGATTATGTGAAAAGAAGTATATAATCATCTTACAGAATAAAGGTGTAAGATGTAACTTTTTTGTCTTTGATCTCTCATTTTAATTTTGTGAATAATCTTGGTTTTCTTGTTCCTCTAAATTATTTTTAATCTCCTTCATTGCAGGGCTAACCTGGAAAAGTTAAAATTACATCCAAATATATATGTCTTGACAGTGCAGCTGCTTGCAAGAAGTGAGCGTCATGCTGAACTAGGATTATTTGTCATCAATAAGGTTACTTTTCATATATGTTCATTCAAGAAGTTATGGCACTTGCATCTTTTGTACTTTGGTTACTTAAAGTTCAACAATGGATTCATTTTACTGCAGATCCTTGAGCCCTCTCTGGAAGTTGCCTTGCAACTACTTGAGTCAGGTCGTCAGAATTTTCAGACAAGAAAATTGGGCCTTGACATGCTTAGACAGCTATCTTTGCACCATGAGTATGTGTTGCTACTTGTGCAAGACGGATATTATCTTGAAGCGTTACGTTACGCTCGGAAACACAAAGTACCCTTTTTTTCTCTCTTGATTATAGTTCTATGACTAACATGCTTCTCGATGTAGTTCATGGAGTGCACTTTGTCTTACATCTTCTTCCAACATGATTCATTTGCTTGATCTATTCAGAATAAAGTATCCTTTTATTCTCCCTTCATAGTTTTATGTCGAAGCATCAACTTCTAAAATGCAGCTCTTTGTCTTCCATTGAATTTATTTAATTTCTGGATAGAATAGGAATGGCCTTTAAAAGAAAGCTCAGTCTTACACAATCAAATGCCATTAAGCTCTGTAAGATGTGTTATGGGTAAAAAGAGTGGTCAGAGTTTCTTGCCAAGGAACACGGCTACATGCATATTTGTGATGACTAACTTTGACAAGAGTGGCATGTGGACAACTATCCTCCCGTCTCGTTGCTTCTCTGAAGAATTTAGGGAGTAAAAGCTCAACTTTTCTATGCCTTCGCTTAATAGTGGATGTAGGTAAAGGAAAGAGACAATGAGCTTAGGGTTTGGAAATGGTGGATGTGATCATGCATATTTACTTACATACACTCTAGGGCAATACAAGCATTCAACGCTCAATTTTCTTCTTAATATAATTCTTTTACTTCAACACAAAAATATGTTTCTGATTTGACATATCTGAAGCATGATTGGACATCTACATGATGGAGGCTTTGGCATTTAAATGCTCTAATCGGAAGCCAATTTTTGTAAAGTTTTTGATTTCATTTAGGATAAAGAACTAAGATAACTGTGGGCTTGCTTCTGACCTGTAAAGTTCTCTTTTGGAATCTTCTTCTGCACCAGTTTTTAATTACCATTGCACATGCATGAGAAGAGCTGAAGCCAAGAGCATAAATATCTCACCTTCACAATCCTTTTAAAGAAGAACTCATGGTATTTTTCAGGTGACTACCGTTCGGCCTTCCTTGTTTCTGGAAGCAGCTTATTCATCTAATGACCCACGGCAACTTGCTGCAGTACTCAGATTCTTTTGTGATTTTATTCCTGGGTTTAAGAACACTTCAGATCACCACACATTTAACCGTGTTCTTGCTGAAATGAGTACATCAATAGTTGTTTGAGATGTCCGTATGGAGATGCCTGCAAGGTAGCTCAATGTAAATTATGGAGAGATTGATGCCTCAGTTCTTGAGGTTTGCTTTGGTTGCCGAGGTTTTCTTCCGTGTTGTATCAATTTCTGTCTCAAAAGAATGCCTACATAAACAAGTGTCTGAGCAGTGAAGGCAAGTTAAAATTTTGCTTCTGAAGGCAGTGTATTCGTGTTGGAGGGTCAATTTATACGTTGTTATACTGTAATATTTCTCTCTCAGGAGTTTCTATTATATACTAACATTTCTTTTTCATCTGAGCATCTCCTCTCTGCACTGCAATGTACAGTGTCCTCATGAGAACGCTTGGATCTGCAAAACATTCATTGCCAGTATGTTATGGCTGGCTCTGCCAATATCAAGTCTAGTATCAGCATTTTACTTCGAACAAATCGACTTTCCAAAGCAGAGATTGTCAACAGAATTGACAAAATAAATACTAACAGTTGGGAGTAAAATGCTTGCTTCAAGTAATTGGTGTCCAACCGACTAACAGCTGGAATAGCGAAAATCACAGTTCAAGGGTCTGTTTGTTTGGAAGGAAAATATTTTCCAGAAAATGTACAAACAGACCCTGAATCAAACGGACCGAAATGTCAAATGGGACGAAAGAGAGAGAACTGAAATAATCTAGAAAGCTAATGCTAAGAATGATCGGATGAACAATTGGATGGTAGAGTAATTCAATTCATTTCTCAAATAAATCTGACCTAACTCGATAGCTGAATTCAATTCATTCGGATGATAGTCCTACCAAAAAGGGTTGCAAGACAAAATTTCAGTAGTTTTACGACTACTCACTAGTATCTTTTCAAGGACAGATAGATAATCAAGAACAGCTTCAGATTCAAACCAACACACCTATCAAAAAGTGGCTTGACCTACCAAGGCTACCGCCAATGACATTCAACCGGACCTTTCTAATCTAGCTTGACTATCAAGAAGAGGATCAAATCAGTAGTATTAAATATTAATGGGGCCAGGACACCCACAGATTATCTATATGGAAGGCCAACACGTAAAGGCGAAAGCTGTAGTTTTAAGATTTCAGGCATCAAGGCCACGCACGCCTATAGGTTCTGGACCCCAGTATCCATGAATTCATTGAAGAATACTCCAACTAAGCATAATTTGGCTTAACAAGTATAGGAAATTTTTAGGATTTCTCCAAAAAAAAAAATCACAATTCCTGTTTTAGAAAATAGGACTGCAAACTTACCGATTCGAGTCGGATTTTGGCCTAATCGAGTCGAGTCTTGATTTAGTTTTATTGAATTCGAACTCAAGTTCGAGCTCGAAAAAATAAAAATAATTATATATATATATATACTCGAGTTCGCAAGCCGAGCTAACGAGTTTAATATTTTGAGCTCGAGTCGAGCTTGACTCGACAGCCTAAGAGAAATTCTAATAATATCATTGATAAATTTCATTTTTGCCAAACTTGCACTTATGTTAGTATTAACACGATGTAATTGACACAACAGATTTGCCTTGACTAGTTAGGCTCGTTCATCTTGTCTAAAGGAAGCTCCTATTCGAGCCCTTTTTGTAGAAATGTGCCAGGGGCCTATCCAGGCTTTGGATTGGGAGAATCATTTCCGTTCTATATATATTACCCAAATAAAAAAAAAAAGTCATTCCCCAAGACTTACCAAAATAAAATTGTAATGTAATTCTCCAAGATTTAAAAGAGTATATAAGAAGCAAATTCATCAAAGAATTAGCACAACTTATGATCTCCAACAATTACCGGGAAATCTAATTTGAGATTAATTGAATAAACATGATACTCTCAAACGTTTGACAGCAGTTGTGATCATAATATACTTGAGATGTAGAGGTTTTTTTTTTCTTTATTAATTACATCTATTTGTATTTATTGGGGAAACTTCAATTTCTCAAAATGATACATCTATATTTAACTCCATATTTAATTCGATATGCTTAGATTCTATCTTATCATTTCTTGATTTCTCATATCGCACACCTAATGACTATCCACCCTTCAAGAATAAGACCATATAAATTAGAACATTAAAAGGTTGAACACATATTTGAGCATCCAAGCCATGTACCATTTTGTCAGCACCTAACAAAATATTGCAGTTCTTTTTGAGTCTACAAGGTCCCACGAACCATGTCCATAATGATATCATTATCCAGTTGATGTGTAGTCTGGTTGTGCTTATTATCATACTACTGATGAATTATCATGCATGTGTCGGCAGCAGCAGCTAATCCTTTTTCCACCTAATGCCATCGTATAAAGTATATCTGCTTTGTTAACAAAAAGCAGAAGAAAAGAAACTTAGCCACCACAAAATTGATGAATATGGGTCCAAATTATTATATGTAAAGTGCTTGTATATGTGTGTATTTGTGTAGTTCGAGAATCTAGCATGGTACAAGTTTTATTAACGTGTTTGCTGAGAATCTATTGGTGCTTGGGGGTACAAATGGTTTTTAATAATAATAATAAAAAAAAACATCTAGATTTTGTTTTATTAGCAATGTTTAGTATTGAAGGGAGTCAAATCAGCATCAACTCCTCTATTTATACTACTCTAAACCAATGTTTTTAAACTCGGACCGGTCAGTGAACCGGAGAGGTGGCCGGTTCGCGGTTCGACCGGTCCGACCGGTCCAACCGGCCGGTTCAAAGGTTCACTGTTTTTTTTTTTTTTTTTTTTTGTGTGTTAAGTACTAAGCAGGTTTCATTCTACACTTGAACTTTACCAACATAACTTAATTTAAGTTATGATAATAATAAATTTTCTAAAAGTTATACACAAAACATGGAATGATAAATATAATTAAAATATCATAATTCACCACAAGTTTTCATAAATTCATTATAAACATAAATAGATACAATCCAAATGTGCACCAATTATCACAAATAAAAACACAAAAAATAAATAAATTAAATATTGAAATTCTTTTACAACCCTTAAAAAAATCCATAAAAGAGTTCAAGTTAAAACAAACTATTTGAATAGCAAACTTTTATCAGTGGCATGATAAGCAACCACACCACCTTCACAATTTCATCAACTTAAGCTGAAAAAGTTAAAATTTTATTATAAAAATATAAATCTAATTGCTCAAACTAAAAAAATTAAAATTTTTTTAAAAACAAATATACAGTTAAACTCATAAAAAATTAATTGCTACTAAACATTACTAATTAACATGTTATATTAAATTCAATGATCCTGTACCATTAATTATTTTAAATTCAATTATCAATAGCTTCGATTATGTGCCAACTACCATATTTTTGACCAACCCAATGTTATTATTTGTAATTCCTACCCAATTCCTACACGGATGTGCACTACTTTTGCAAAAATTTCATCCTTAATTAATCGATAAAAATAAAACAAAAATGAGGGAAACATATGAAAATTGAGGGGAAAAAGAAGAAAATGCAAAAAATCAACTAAAGATAATAATATAGAAAAAAACCTTGAAAAGAAAAAAATTAAACTTACTAAAATGTTGGAAAACAAGAAAAGTTGAAATTTTCAACTTGTTTACAATCTGCTAAAGATAATAACCTGATAATAATGGTGAAGACTTGAGAAAATCTTGTTGTGGATATTTGGGTTAAAAATGGTTAAGAAGAAAAATTGAAAAAAAAAAATAAGAGAAGAACTTGATGTTTTAATATATTTTTTAGTCAAGTAGAATTCTCAACAAACTTAAGTACAGTCTAGCGGTAAGATTGTCATATTTAAACTTGGAGACCCAGGTTCGAATCTTAGCTACACCATTCTTGATATTTTGTTGAAGGATTTAAAAAATCGCCGGTTCACGGTTCTTAACGGTTCGCACGGTTCGTCCGGTTCGTCCGGGTTTCAACGGTTCTCCATGAACTTCCGACTTTAACATTAGACCGGACCGGTGACATGGCCGGTTCGCGGTCCAACCGGTCGAACCGGCCGGTCCGGTCCGGTTCTGAAAACATTGCTCTAAACATGGGGTTCCTACCAACTTTTATTGGTACTCTTATTTCTTGTTCTTCTAATTATTTAATCAGTGCCTGTGTATGACCTATGTACTTTGTACAAAACTGCCCAAAAAGAGAATGAAGTTATCCCTGTCTGTCGTTTACAAATTTGTAGGGTTGGGGCAGAAATTATGAAAGTTGGAGATGAATTAAAGGTTACGTCTACGGTGGAAAGTTCACTTTCTGCCCACAGTAGGCAGAAGCAATGCAAGGAGGCCAACTGTGCTCTGTGGGGACGCACAAAGAAATAATGTACCGGACACTGGAGAAAGCGTTGTGCTTGGATGAAATAATGCAATACATTTTAAAATGATAATAAAAGCCCTCTTAAAAATTTATTCATCATCTAATGCCCAATTTCCACCGTAGATGTAACCGTATTTTTCCAGGTCGTCATGTTTTGCAACATCATCGGGTTCTTCTTGTTTAAGCAAGTCTTGTCTGTCTGTGTACTAGCGTCCGTGAAATAGCTACCGAAACGGAAGGAGGGCTTGGGATACGAAAAATGAGGGAGACCAATAGAGCAATACTTGCGAAGTTGAGTTGGAGAGCTATGCACCAGAGGGAGTCACTGTGGGTACGAGTTCTTAGCAATAAATATAAGGAATCAGGGGGGGCTGGAAGAAAATACTTCGTTTGGAGGAGTATAGAGGAGGGACAGAGAGTGGTGAGGAAAGTAGTGAAATGGAAAGTGGTCAATGGAGCGGACGTTAGTTTTTGGAAGGACGTTTGGTTATTAGAAAAGCCGTTAGTGGACTTGAGTGGAGGGGATGTTTCGACAGGAGAGCTGCATAAGAAGGTCAGGGACTACTGGGTGGTTGGGGAGGGATGGAAAATGGATACTTTGGAACTTTTACTGCCCATCCAAATATTAAGTAGGCTGTCGGAAGTCCAGTTAGCAGAGGAAGACTCCGACATGGATATGCCAGTGTGGACCCCGGACCCCAGGGGAGTGTTTTCAACAAGAACTGCATATCAGTTGGAGTGCAATGGAGCAGTACTTGCTGATCATCATGGTTGGGCTCGCATTTGGAAGCAAAGAGGACCGGGTCGTTGGCAGTTTATATTGTGGTTAGCTAGGCACCAGCGACTGTTAACCAATGCAGAAAAGAAGCGGAGGTACATCCAGGAGGCTAGTTACTGCAAGTTATGTGGGCAGGATCCGGAAATGCAGATACATGCTTTACGAGACTGTCCTTGGGCTAGGAAGATATGGTTCAGCCTAGTTCACCCAAGATATTGGGAGGAGTTTAACGGCAAGAGTGTTGAGGATTGGATAGACTGGAACCTAAAGAAGAGGAATATTGGCAGGTGGGATCATTTGGACTGGCAGGCCGTGTTCCAACAGGTGGTATACTTAATATGGGAAGGCAGGAATCGTTTTAACGTCAATGGGGATAGCAGTACAGTCGACAGTTTAGAGAGGACGGTCGCTGCAGTGTTGGAAGCTAATCAAAGAGTACTAGAGAGGGAACTCGGGAGTAAGAAAAGGCAAATTAGGAACATTGGGTGGGATAAGCCGGAGAGTGGTTGGATAAAAGTTAATGTAGATGGGGCGCTTAGCACCAGGAGTGGTATTGCAGGGGCTGGAGGGCTATTACGCGATGAGAATGGGGTGTGGATTAGCGGATTTCGGGCAAACCTAGGACAACGGACCATAACTGAAGCTGAACTTTGGGCGATCTGGTTTGGAATGCAGACAGCATGGGAAAAGGGGTACACGAAAGTGATCATTGAAACTGACTCTAAAATGAGTTTAGAGCTCATTGACAAAGCGGCAACGGAGAGCCCCCTTATGGTGACTATCAGCCAAATCCGGAACTTAAGGAAGAGACAATGGCAATGTGAGGTAATACATCAATGGAGGGAAGGCAATATGAGTGCGGATTGGTTAGCTAAGAGTGGATTGAGTCTGGAGGAGAGGGTCCAAGAGTTGGCTTCGCCACCAGAGGAGGTGAGGAAGTGGTTGGCATATGATGTCCTAGGCGTTGCAACTCCTAGATTAGTTGGCATGTAATGGGTCTAAAGCCCTCCTACCAAACCAAAAAAAAAAAAAAAAGCTACCGAAACCGTGTGGAAGTCTTGTCTGTCTTTAAATTCTCATTAGTCTCCCAAATTTTGGATATATGAAAAATTTTGGCTGTAGGCTCTTTTTTTTGTTTTTTTTTTTTGGGATTTGTTAAAGAAGGACATTCCAATATATTTTTTTTAACAGAAAACTCGCTGACCCGAACCTGACCCGCTAAATCGAAATGGGTCAGGATATTTGACCCGAACCCAAAAAATTTCAGGTTGGAGGGTTGACCCGAAATTACTCGAAATTTAATTTTAATTTATTAATTTACCACTGTAATTTTTAATAAAGCCAATTTTGCACAAAACTAATTACATAATCAAGTAATAAAAATTTAAATAAATAATCCCAAACCAAATCTAAAATAAATAAAACACCGTAAAAGTGTATTATCACAAACCAAATATAAAATAAATTAAAACAGTATAAAAGTAAAAAATAATATAATACATTATTTGTCCAAATATAATAATTTTAACTTCACACAAGTTAAATAAATTCATTTAAGATTAAGTGATTAATGCCTTTGGAAAAAAAAGAATAACTTAGTTTAGTTAGATAAAATAATTTTTATATTATTAAATTATTTTTAATTCGTAAACGGGTTATCGGGTCACCCACGGATTGACCCGTATTCGACTTCTTTTCGGGTTCATCGGGTTCGACCCGGTTCTGATCCAAACCTGCGAAACCTCAACCCAAACCTATTAATTTCGTATTAGACTCGTATCGTATTTTCAAATCATGTCGGAAATTGTCACCCTTAAGTGGACTCAAGGAAGTCAATGGGAAATTTGGAGGGGGCTGAACGAACCAACACCGAACCAGATGGATGCCTTTATACTCACTAGTGAAATTATAATTAGCATTATGCTTCTATAATTAGCAATATTAAATTGGACACCAAAAATTCTCTAATTATAATTGACATTGTACTCCTATAATTATGATTGTACATGATATATGACAATCACAGTACATTTCATAGCTTTGAAATCGGAATTGATATTGCAGATGAGTAATCACAAATATAATTGAAAATTTTGTTTTAAAAACAAAACTAAATTTGTTGGTGCCTAATTATAAACATAATTGACATAGAGGACTTGAATATATATTTGAGGGAGAACATAAATTGTTCTTTTCCATATGAGCAAAAATTGTAATTGACATAGTGAACTTGAAATCGAAAGAGAGATTGGATATGTTCAATACATGTGTTAAGATAAGATGTTGTCACTCAATCAGAAGTTGAGATAAAAATCGATGATAATTAACGAATATTCAATAGGATGTTCATTCAATACCATTTTCTAAACTTTCAATTTTATCCTTAGGGAAAAACTTTTAATTTTTGCTCTAATTGTTTAATCACATTTTGCCAATATAACTACCCTAAGTATTGTAATTACCAAATTATTATAACCTTATGAACCAAAATTCTTCAATAAATTATTGTGAAAAATAAAATTTTTATAAAATTAATTCCTTTTAATTATTTATGTATATAATTACTCATCTACGTGAACTAACAATTAAATTTAATTCTTAAGATTGGAGTACACATAAATACA
The DNA here is from genome assembly GCF_003713205.1 of Coffea eugenioides. Lineage (NCBI taxonomy): Eukaryota > Viridiplantae > Streptophyta > Magnoliopsida > Gentianales > Rubiaceae > Coffea > Coffea eugenioides. The sequence continues at coordinate 15,915,418 of NC_040040.1, forward strand.
TTTATGGGCTTTTAACTTACCAAAATTACCCTTCAAATTTTGTCCTTTGCCAGTTTGGCTTGGGAGCTGCTCCCTTATGTATACAATTACTCATCTACGCGAACTAACAATTAAATCTAATCCTTGAGATTAGAGTACACATAAATACATTTATGGGCTTTTAACTTACCAAAATTGCCCTTCAAATTTTGTCCTTCGCCAATTTGGCCTGGGAGCTGCTCCCCAGCTGATGTCAATTATTGGATAATCCAACAAACCCAATTAACCCATTTAGAATTATTTTCTCCCAAGTCTCTTCTTTTTCCCCACCTCTTTTTTTTCAAAATTTTCATTTTGTCATGATCTTAACTAATTTTGTTTCATTATTATTATTATTATTGTTGGTTTTATTTTATTATTTTATTTTCTCTTAGTTTGTTAACTTGCTCATTTTTTAGCATTACCCATTTATGATAAGTTTTAGCCTCTTTTTTATATTCTTAGTATTCAATTATTAAATAATATGTAATTTTGTGACATAGAGTATAAATGAAAAAAAATTAGAAATTAGGCTTATTGAGCATTATAAGTAAATATTTAAAACTAATGATGGGTACAAAGAGTGGTATAAATTGATAATTTAGTTTGCAAAAATGAATTTAAATGAGTTTATAAAAAGTTAAAATAAATGGGTTATAAATGGGTAATTAGGTTATCCATTTCATTTTTTGATTTATCCATTTATACTCATTTAATTAAATGGGTATAAATGAGTTGACTCACTTATACCCATTACCCATTTTACCCAATCCAAACCCACCCAAGTCATCCATTTTGACACCTCTAGATGGAACCAGGAAATTTCGAGTGAATTAATGACTTTCTTGCATCAAAACCTGAGTTTTGTTATTAGTTATTACTGACAAGGTGTTTAACATACCAGTCCAGTTTTCAGAGTTACTATCCCGAGTTCAACATGCCATGTTGGTACCAGCTGGGTTATGGTTATGAAATTGGTTTCTTGTTAATTATTATTACAAAAAATATTTATAATTGGAAAAGATTCAATTCTTGCATACTGAATAATAAATATTTATAGGAAAAATCGTTTAAAATGTCTTTCACATTTCATTAAATGAAATAGTATTTTTCTTAAAGAAAAAAGAAAAAGTTGGTTAAATTATATTAAAAAAGAATTAAAAAGGATAAATGCAATAAAGGAAAAATGCTTTTGAACCAATAAATAGAATTAAAAAATTAAATGACAAAAATTGGATAAATTACTTTAAACAAAATAGAAAAAAAGACCACTTTAAAATGTCTTTCGAATTCCCAAAGAGGTAAAGACGTCATTTTAAAATAATTGGGGATGTTGCATTGGGTCAAAAAAATCTCACGGATGCTCGAACTGAAGACACGAAAGCAGCATCTTTATTCCTTGAGATTGGAGTACACATAAATACATTTATGGGCTTTTAACTTACCAAGGGTAAATGCAATAAAGAAAAATTGCTTTTGAACTAATGAACAGAATTTAAAAAAATGAATGGCAAAAATTGGATAAATTACTTTAAAAAAATGGGAAAAAAAAGAAGAAGGGACAGCAAATGTGAAGATTGTGTAAATGTAGATACATTTTAGTATAATAGAATACTTAGTGAATGTAGGTGCATTGTTATCTATACTATATATAAAGTTTGAGGAAGGAATTTGGAGTTAACATTTTATGAACTTTTTTTATCCTTATAAAAACTAATTTTACTTTAACTATCTATAACTACTCATTGATGCTTTTACTTCTAACTACTTAAGTATATGTTTTTAACATAACTACCCGTAAATATTATAACTACTAATATAAATTATTTTATGAAAATTATTTAAAACATTAAAGTTTGTTTCAATAATAAAAATTTTATTTAAAATATATTATCATAAATATTATCTATTTTTTGATTGCACGCACATTATGAAAAACGAAGCTGAATATGATTAATAGTCCTAGGATTAATAGTCCTATGATTAATAGTCCTTAAATCAATAGGACTAAATGCGCTTAATCAATAGTCCCAAGATTATTGCATTGACCAATTTTTCCAAATCTTCCCGCTAATGCCCGCAACTTGTTTCCCGCCAATCAAGCATGGGGAGCTACTCCGGAATTAATGATAATTTTTGGGTGCATACAAATATCCATAAGTTGTTGAGGGCATACATGTTATTTATCCTAAAAGTACAATGGACATGGTGAAACTTCTTCTACCAGGTTCCGGTCACTACTTTTGATAACCTTTCTTGACCCAGGCCCACGGTGCTGTGTTGTCCTAATTTCCTTTGCTCTTCCCACCGTGCATAGGCAGGTCAGCTTTCCACCATAGACGGAACCATGAATTAAAGATGTTGGAACCATGGAAAGAAACAACGAAAACTAATTTCGAAAAACTCCCTCTCTTTGCTCCTTGGGAAAGAAACAACCCTGTGAAAAAAAAAAAGGCTAAGTTATAGATGGGCATGTAGTATGCTATGTTTCTTGAGATTAACAACTTACAGAACAAATTGACACGACAGAGAAAAGTGAAGGACTTGATTCTTATTTCCTCCATAGTTTAGGAATTTTTTATACACTTTTATCACAAAGGGAAGAGATGTTATTTTGAAGAAATTTTAAGTTTTTCTTTGAAGAAGCGTATTGAGAGCTATTGGAGTTTAAAAACTATTTCATCCACTTTGGTACTCAAGTGAGAATAATGTTTGAACATCTCTCTCGCTCTGTTTTTTTTTTCCCCTTGAAGAGGATCAATAGTGGTTTTTTACTCGATTATAGGTAAAACGTCTAATCAACTAGATTACGCTTCATTGTCGTTTAAACATCTCAACGTCAACCAAACCTACTTACCCTTCATCAATTCCATTAATGCCTATGATATTTTTGTGTAGAGTCTCCATAATTTTGGCTTGAAAACTTTGAGGGTATTTGAATACTTATTATTTAAAAAATTTATTTATCATAACACAATAATTGATGTGATGCATGTGAGACAAAAATAATTAAAAAAATAAAAAAAATATTGTTAGAAAATGTGTTTATGATGCAATGCAAGTCAAATAAAATTTTCAAATAATGAGATATCCAAACATTATTGTCATTGAACTTCATTGAAACAGAAATTTCAGAATGCTTAGAATCTAAATATCACTTTTTGCCTTCTAATAAACGGGGTTTGTGAGTATCATTTCATTATGTCACATGGTTGTTGACCTTAATTTCGTTGATGCAAGTAATCTTCAAAATCCCCATAATAGTTCAGTTCGAGCTCCTCTTTCAAAATTCTAGCCCCACATTCGAGCTAACTTTTAATTTATGAAACTATATCTCTCTTGTCAAAGAAGATTGTGTAATCTTTGGTGCAAATTTCTATAGTAAGGGAATGTTGTCTGCATATTTTGCTTAGGGATCGGTTTTACGTGCAGGCTTGGTATTAGGTGAGTTGTCTACATGCATGGTGGCGCCCAGTGCAACCCACCTCTTTGTTCTATTACTGATAATAATATAGATAGCAGAATTAGACTGAATGCCTAAACCAACAGTTTTAACAAAAATAAGTTTTAAAGTTTACTTAAACTATTGGTATAAACAATACAGTTTGGCTAACGAATGTCCAATCGACATCTGTTAAGAAAAGTTTTAGGTATTAATTTTTTCAAAAAGTGCAGTTAATTTAAGAAATTGTCTAAATGAAGAGGTGTAATCATTGAATTGTGACTGTGTATTCATATGCTAAATTGGATATAATTTAGATGTATTAATGGGTGCCTCTAAACACTATTGCAGAATGATTGGGTCCTGCTACAGAAATCAACAGCTAAATTTGTTCAAGGAAACAAGATAATAATAATAGTTTGAAGTGGTATACTTCGGGCATCTTTTTCTGACTCAATATTAGGGGTGGCAATTCGGGTCCAAATCAGGCTGACCCGACCCGTCAGAAAATCTATTGACCCGAACCCGACCCGTCAACCCGTGACGGGTCAAATATACTGACTCGAACCCGAAAATTTCAGGTTGACGGGTTGGCGGGTCGACCCGAAATGACCCGAAATTTAATTTTAATTTATTAATTTATCACTGTAATTTCTAATAAAATTAATTTTTCACAAAACTAATTACATAATCAAGTAATAAAAATTTAAATAAATAATTCCAAACCAAATCTAAAATAAATTAAACACCGTAAAAGTGTTTTATCCCAAACAAAATATAAAATAAATTAAAACAGTATAAAAGTAAAATATAATATAATATATTATTTGTCCAAATATAATAATTTCAACTTCACACAAATTAAATAAATTCATTTAGGATTAAGTAATTAATGCCTTTGAAAAACAGAATAACTTAGTTTAGTTAGATAAAATTATTTTTATGTTTATTAAATTATTTTTAATTCGTAAACGGGTCATATCGGGTCACCACGGGTTGACCCGAAATCGACCTGTTTTCTTTTCGGGTTCATCGGGTTCAACCCGATTCTGACCCGAATTCCCGAAATCTCAACCCAAACCCATTAATTTCGTGTTAAATTCGTGTCGTATTTTCAGGTCGTGTCGAAAATTGCCACTCCTACTCAATATGGCTAATTGGCTATTAAGTAGCTGGACACTCATTTCAATCTTTGAAGGTAAACTAAAACAGCTATTTGGAAAGTGATGGGAAGCTAGAGGGCCTAGTCCAAGCCTTGCAAATACATGATTGATTTCCTTTCTTGGAACCAAATCACTATTATTATATGTAAATTAACAAGAAGTCATTTATTGGGTCTAATTTTTTTATTGTTGATCTAGCAAAAGCAATCTCACCCTGAAAGAATAATTTTAGAAGATAAGTCCATTTGGATTAGATGTTTTTTAGAGTATTTTTGAAAAATTTTACTGTAACAGAGTTTTTATAGTATATTTTGAGATATTTTTAAAAAATATTTTAGGATATTTAAGAGTAGAAGAGTTTTTAGAATATTTTTTGGGATATTTTTTAAACATTAAAAAAATTTAGATTATTTTTTAGAGTACCATTTAAAAACTTTAAAAATTTTTGAAAAACTCAACAATCCAAACAATCCCAGCAGAGAAAACACAACCGCCAAGTAGTCTCCAAGAAGACAAAAGGATTCCTATAGACGTTACAACTTACAGGTGGTTGGTTGACAGCTTTTTCTTTTCATCATTTTATTTATGGAAGTTGATAGAAAGTGTGGAAAAAGATACTTCAGCTATGGAGCCTAAAAGAACAACAGCTAATTTCAACTAAGCCCTCACTAGAAATATATAGTACTAACTTTTCCCAAAATTAAAATGTTAAAAATGGATCAGAAGTGGTGCATTGGACTCAGTTGCCTTTAAAAAAGTAAAATAGTAAAGGAAAAGGTAAGAAGAAAGGTACTTCTCATTTCATTGGTAACTAAATGATATATAAACTGTGGACTTTTTGACTTAGTTTGTGTCATCAAAGTGAGGAGAAAGTTAAAAAGGGTGAATCAATTCTGTTTGACAATCATCTCATAATTTAATCCATGAGAAAAATATACCGTCTTTTAGCAAAGGGAAAAAGAGGAAAAAGTAAGTCAAATAAAGGGTTTTTTACCTCCCAGTTAAAGATAAGCTAACCCCTCAGTTTATAGGGTTCTGAATTCTGAAATCTGAACTGTAAAAGGAGGGAAAACGAGAGGGAAAATTATAGCTATTAGCGCAAAATATAAGGCAGGAGAATGCAAATGAATACTTGTAATGAATGAAGCCACAGTAGAATTGCATATAAAAGCATATAATGCAGCGCTGAATACTACATGGTAGTCTTTCAACAAGAGACAAACGTACAATCCATTTTGTTGGCTTTAAATACCTCATGTGATGATAGGTACTAATGAGATGAATCTGATGCAATCAAGACAGAATACATCTTAATCACAAAGGGTGTGAATTGAGTTAAAGATCGATGAACCTCCCTTATTGATCAACACCCTATACATGAAACTGCGTTTGCAGCTTTTTGCAGTTCGATGTCAAAACAACGTTCTGTGTATGTATTATCATGATAGTCCCTGTATTCCTCCGTAGCTTTCAATTTGGTCATTGAATTAATGGAATTGTTTAGTCCAGCAAACGATGTGTGGTCATTTTCGCTGTTATTTAAATGGTGCTCCACCAAATTGCCTGTCGTGCATTTATTTTAGATCAGAAATTTCGAATCATAATTAAGTTGAGTAAGTGATGGGATTTCTTTGCATCATTAACATTCTAGTTCTATAAAAATAAAGCAAGGAATCATCCTGACATCAAATTGGATCAGGGTCCTCTAAGTTGAGTACTGTTCTATTCAAACTGGATCGTATAATTTTTAATTAATAGATTTGGTGTAAACTTGTTACAGTTTTGATGTGATATTAACTTAATTGTACGAGATAACAAATTCAAGTTTACGTCCAAATTATACGAGTTTACAGCAAAAGTGGTAAAAAAAATCCATCAATCGGATTGAGCTGGACGAAATTCAGCTGTATTGATTCGCCTGACATTATTCAATCATCAAAAGGTCTTTATACAATCTTAAACCTTCCTGTAAATTAAACTTCATCGCTGTAACGTATAAAACAAAAAGAAAAGAGAAAGAAGAAGAAAGTTTGTTTATCTCTTCGTCTTATGTTGGAAGAGTTCAACCAGATTAATCAATCAAGCATTGGATAGTCATTATTTGAGGATAGCAAGAGCATCAAACTATCCGAGTTATGAACGGTCTCTTTCGTAGAAATCTGTTAGCAAGTTGTCATGCTTGGATTGCTTGTTTCCGTCGGAAAATATTGTCGTTTTCCGTGATCACATTTTCCTATCACCTTTTTCCCTCACATATATCAAATCGCTACATTAATTTTTCCATGAAAAATGATGGAAAATGCAATCCAAACACAACAGATTTCCTTGGCTATCCAAAAAAAAAATAAATTATAATAATAAAATTAAAGTTCCTATTCAAGGCATTTGGTGATTGGACTAACCTTAGGCAATTAAACGAATGAAAATTTAGGCATTTTGCAACTAATTGAATGCTTAGGGAATACAACACGTACGATTGTGCAATGTACTTAAATTGTTGATTATGACATGCTGTATCTTTCATTCATCATGCATGCATGGCCCTCTTGATAGCTCTAGATTCTCTGTTCTATATATCTTCTCCTATATTTACCCTACATGGTCCATGCTGTTTTTCATTTTTGTTTTCTTACTACAGTCCTAAGCATTGTAAAAGGGATAGAATACTACTATTCTTTGCTTTCATTCATTTAAAAGTTGAACAGCCTTTCATTTGGAAAAATCTCTACAATAAAACCTGGGGAACATTAAGTTAAAAGACAGGAAAAAGGGCATAGAGATGATCAGGGGGAACTTCATTGTGGGTAGGTAACTATAGAATTTTCGTCCGTTTGCATTGTCTGTTTTTTCAAAAACAAGTTTTTCAAATATAATACTACAGTAATACACAATAATTCAAAAAATATCTCATCCATACAATATATCCAATATTTTAAAAAAATTTTATAGTAAAATTTTTTCATATACATTGCTACGGTAAATTTTTTCAAAAACAGCTAATCCAAACAGTTTCGTGAACACGCTTTTCAATTCTTTTTATCTCACTTACATTAAATAAATAGTCTATAAAAATTCCAACAATAGCAATCCAAACGGATTCGAATCATTTTCTGTGTATTTTAGTGGATGAAAAAACATGCAGATTCACCTTCATTTTCAAGCCCCTCGTTTTCTCCCCTAATGCTTTTGCCTTTTGCAGTGGTAGAGTACAAAGTTGGACCGCATTTGGTTGGTCCAATATGTTTGATCAAATTTAGAAACTGATGGGTGTATAATTTACTAGATTTCAGACTTGAGATTATATTTTGCCAAAAACAATAAAATTTAGGCCCGAGAATAATCAAAAGAAAAGAAGAATACGTATCAAATCGCAAATTAAAGGCTCGCGCGAGGCTAGGGAATAAAAAATTGCTGTCGCGTTTTCAGACTTTTGCATTAGTCTTTTCTAATCCTTGGTTTGTGATACTAAACACTAATACATTCTTTTTAAGAAAAAAAAAAATTAGAAAAGAAGTAGCTCTTGTACTTTTTATTACCGTGGTCACAAAATTACGTAAACAAGTTCCTCAAGAACTGTAATCATAGATTAGACTCCCATTTTTTTACTACTGCTTTCTTTTCCCAAATTTGGAATATGCCAAAGGTTTTGCTGTTAAACATGTAGCAAACACTCAACAAATTATTCAATTATATATCCCCAGTCTCCCCCCACCTCCCTACCTTGACCCGTTGCCTTTTGTTCCATCCTTTTGGCACAGGTCTCTCGTGAACATGTCTTTATTCAACCTGCATCTCGCACCCTCAATTTGAAGGAAGGAATATCAACTATCAAGGATAAGGAGTACGACCCATTTGTTTGACGACAGTTTTCGAAAAATTGAGAAAAAAAAAAAAAAATCTACCTTATACATGACGAGATAGGACTTGGTTGCAAAATTTGTTTTATTTAAGTAAATAATAATGGGTTTCTTTGGATAAAGTATTAGTTGGAATAATTGCTGTTACACTTTTTGTGATATGATGTATGTGAGATAAAAATGTGGGTTAGAAAATGTGTTTATGATGCAAGCGAAATATTATTTGGGATAATATGTTTTGGATTAATTGGTGTAGCATGTTTTTAAATTTTTTTTTTAATATCCAATAGGGGAGTGATGAGATTTTAGAAGTTGGAAGGACACATGGGAATTGGCTTTGAGTAAGGAGAGATTAGAATCTAAGAACTCTAATTTCTACGCTTCAACTTTAACTATTTAGACTAAAACTTTATCGACTGATGTAACGTACAATTACTAATATTTTAAGTCAATTCCTTGTTAGGTTAAACTAAATTCTGTTAATGCCTAAATCAAACTCTGACTGTATTTCATAATTTGCAAGATGATGATTGGAGACGCATGCATAAGAGCATATTACTTTTGGCACGGTTTATCTAAGTTGATGCATTTCTCATATTATTTTGTTATCTCCTCCAGAAGAAAAACTTAAAACGGACAATCTGTCACCTCTCTAAAACTCGAGGGGCTAAACTGCAATTTGACCAATAATCCGGGCAAAGAGGAGAAGAACAAGGAAAAGTCGAAGAAACAAATTCCCACAGCTCAGCAATTACTGTACCTCACTCTCCGAGGCTCCCCCGACCCCGTTTATAATTTACGCGCCTCTCGTCGGTCGTCGCTTTACTTCTGGCCGTGTATTTGTATGTGGCTTTAGTCATGGCCGGTCGTTGAATCTTACTACTATTCAACTATTTGCTCACTCTCACACTCACAGTCACGCACAGTCACACGTTTAAAAGTCTAAAACAAGCACTGTCCTTTTCCTGTCTCTCATCCTTCCATCGTTCCAGTCCCCAATCTTCCCCCTCTTCTCTATTTTATATTTTTCTCTCTCTCTGTCTCTTACACTTTTCTCTCATTTAGAGTCCGTTTTGATTGTTATTTTTTTAAAATTTTATGACAAAATAGTGAAATACATTGTAACGATTTAATATATAAGAGATAAAAAGATAATTTTGAAATATATTTATAAAAAATATAAATTTTTTTGAAAAAATGACAATTCAAACTATTTGCAAGAAAACTGTTAGTGCATTGAATCAAATCAGAAGCAAATCAAACTACTCAGATTCAATTCGAGTTAGTTAATTATGATTTGAATGATAGTTGATAATTTAAACGCACAAATATATTTGTAATCCCATTAAAAAAATAATAGAAAAAATTAGTTAAAAAAATATGCATTTTAAAACTAAATTTAGAAAAGCAAAAAATGGAGAAGATTTTTGAATTGCAAAGGAATGATTTTGTGCAACACACGCAGAGTTTCATGTAGAAAAGCCTAAAAAACAAATGCAGAAAGAATATGTCTACATTTTCAATGTAAAAATTTGTTATACAGGCATATATAAATAGCTGTTACGTGTATGAAAAAGGAATATTTTAAATTTAAATATAAATCATATGGCATTCATAAAGATTTTCACATACGTTTTAAAACCACTTTTTTATTTTACAAATATAAGTTACCAAATACTAGTTATATCACAGTAAAAAAAATTTTTTGGGACAAAATTTTTTAAAATAACATCTCAGATTATAGATTATTACCTTCCCCCACACACGAATTAGACAGATGGGGTATGGCGCTGGGGAAACGGCATCGCTTCCAAGGCAAGCAAATAAAGCAGAAATAGTAGTTACAAGTCGTAGTAGCTAGTAAAAACGCCTCTTTACTGACCCACCCCTTTGGAGCTTCAGTCCTCCTCCTCACCTAAAAACTCGAAAGCCTTTACACCCTGCAGTAAAGTCTTCCGCTTCAGACCTGTAATCTGATAAATACATTACTGCCGCTCAACTTCTCTCTCTTTCTTTTTCTTCTCTAATACTCGTTTTTTCTTTCCTGCTCCCCTTTCTTTCTCTCTCACACACTGCACACACTCCCATACACAGACGAGAGAGAGAGAGAGAAAGAGCATCCACCGTCATCATTTGTCAATGCGTGTGTGTGTGTTGAGTGGAATGGTGATGATAGTGATAATGATGATGATGTTTTCTTCCAAATCTCCTTTCTCTCTCTAGATAGATACATATATTATACGCCTCCAAAACTTGCGTGATTAATTCTGTTAATGCACTTTGTATGTATGTTGTTAGATTCACTTTGACGATTCCACGGCCACTGATTCCTGGTAATTTTGCTCGATGCATTTGTTCTCTATTCAATTGTTCGTAGTCCTTTCTTTTTTTTTTTTGTTTTTGTCGAATTTTTAACTCTCACTAAGGATTGTTTGCTGGCAAAAAAATTGAGATTTAAACCTTCTTTTTTTTTTTTTTTTTTTTGCCTAAAATCGAGGTTTTGGTGAAGCTTTTAGCTGCATTGCCTGTTTCCTTCCTTTGTTTCCTTTTGTTATATTTTTTCCCGGTAGTGTTCAGAATTTTTTGGACCGTTCTTTTTTGCTTCAGTTAATAGTTCCACTTCTTCCGCTAAAAAGTAGCCAGAAAAAGTGTGTTTAAGACGAAACTGATGAAGCATTTTTTGTTTTTTGTTTGTTTTCTCTTAATCCTGCAAAATGTTTGCCCAAAATTCGAGATTAATTATGAAAATGTAGGTGATTTAGTCACGAATAATTTGTAGGACTGTCTTTTTTTTTTTTTTTGGTTCGATTTCTGACACTCTTCTTTGTGTTGTTGGGCAGGAAGCGGAATAGTTTCATGGCTACAAGACGTGGATCAAAGCCGCAAAAGTCTCAGAAATTGACTAACGGTAGGCAGGCCAATTCGCCTGCGTCGTCTACCACTTCGTCGTCAAAGAAGTTTCCAGAAACTTCCGTAGATGGATTGAGCTCGCCTGCATCATCGTCGGCCAGAAGCAAGCCGCCGCAGTACTTTTATGCCGAGGGTTTGGGGTTGGATGCTGAGAGATCCAAAGAAAATGTTACTGTCACAGTGCGCTTTCGGCCTCTAAGGTCCTTCTCGTAATTATATATGTGCCAAATTACAGATTTTTATTATTTCAATAATTAGTGATTCTGGCGGGGCTTTTGAGCAGCCCCCGGGAAATTCGACAAGGGGAGGAGATTGCTTGGTATGCGGATGGTGATACGATAGTGAGAAATGAGCATAATCCGTCTATAGCTTATGCATATGGTTTGTCCTCTTACTTTGATGATTACTTTTTTCCTTCTTTTTTGGTCTTCGCTTTCAATTGCAAATTGACCGGTTTAGTTGAAGTTGCTTTTGATTAAATTCGTTTTATGGCTTTGCCTATGAGAATTGAAGATAGGACAACAGTCTGGTCAATGTACTACGGTTAATATGTACTTAAAGGGGTAATGAGTGAAGCTTTATTTGTTCATCTAGTAGTTGGTACTCTTACAAAATGACCATGAGGAAATGATGGACTTGCAGACGAGGGACAGATGAAATTGCCAATGGTATCGAACTGGCTTTTAAAAATGCCTTCACATAACTCCAGTAGATGATAGCTGGAAGGAAGTTTTCATGCTTTTCTAGTTGACTGATTTCTAGGGCTAGAAAAGCCTAGAAAATAGGGGAAGAAATTTTAGGCCTCAGTGGAGCCACTTCCAGATTAATTTCTTTGTTAGGGAAAGGCATGTATGTTTTTTCTATTGTAAGCCAACATCAGAGACCATCAGTTGGTGCTTTTGCCGCAATTCAATGGGCTGGCTGGCAAGTCAAAGTTGGACTTAAAATCGCGTCCAGAGAGTATGCAAATGTACTACTCTGGGCTGGAGATGGGTTTTAACTTGCTGTAGCTCCCCTTCTCCTGAAAACCAGTTGGTTTACCCTTCAGAGTAGGTTAAGAGTATGTTAGTACTATCATCACTTTTGCCAAACAAAAAAAAAAATTGCTGGCACATTTAAGATAATTTGTCAATAAAAAATATGAAGATTGCCATCATATTTGCCCCACAAGTTGCTTAGGTATAATTATTGTTTGGTCACATGATAAGAAAGTGGGAAGACAGATAGTAAATATTGGCATTCAGTGACCCAGGAAGCTCTTCGCAAACCCAAATCAGGGAAAAATTAATTAAAAAAAAGGATTTACATCACTAGAAGCATAAATCAATTTCTTCCAAGAAGGCCCTAGCATGAACCGTACCATATTCTCTGCAGAGAACCTGGTGCTAAATCCATTTGCCTCAAGCTTGAGTCACATTTCATGACTTGAATGATGTTCTAATCCTAGCAATCATCATCAGTCAGTGAGCTAATTCCATCTCCTAAAGTCAAGATTCTTCAATTGCTAAGCACTCTTAAGCCTTTCATTTCCTTACAGTGACCTTTTGCATTGAGGTGCTAAGTCCTGTCCCTTGTGTCATGTGTTTCTTGAATACCAACCCCAGACTTAACCATGGAAGAACCATCTAGAATGTTAACGAAGTCGACTATTTTGGTTGGCCCACTGACATAACTGGTTTTAACCTCTAGAGACAACAGTTAAGATCTCTTGAAATATCTATAGTTATCAATTCTATACCTCTCAGTTTTGCTAAGTTGGGGTATAATTGTCAAGATGCAACATATGACCAATATTTTTTGGATTTCAGAAAAATTACTTCATTATTCTTATGAAAATTCTATTCTCTCCTCAATTGTCAGATTCTGCACGCTTTGTTGGCTGAACTTGACTGTTTGGTATGTGGTCAAATTAGGATTCATCTTCACTTTAGTCAGATGTTCTTGGAGAGGTTGGAATACAAGGTAGTCACTAAGAGTTTGGACTGCAAAGTCTAAGAATTCTGCCAAAGAAAGTTAATTGAATATCCTAATTAGGACATTGTCACATGCTTTTGCAGTTGGTCATTTCTCTGTGGGAAATGGCATCGAGTTTTGGTCTTTCCTCAAGCAAGCATGGTGTACAGAATGCAGATTATGTTGGTCTTTGGAAAGTTTAAAACTATGTCCTGTATATCCTGGGTGTTTTTAGTTCCTTTGAGTTCACACTTTGCCAACTTGTTTCGTCAAGTGAGCTTGAGTTTGTAATAGTAACACAGCACATCCCGTGCATGGAACCATTTCTGAGCTTTTCATTGAAGTCATGGTGAAGGGATGGGTATTCCCGTAATGTTTCCAGTCACATGATCTTAGAGTTCTTTATTGTAGTTAATTTAGATTTTACTTTGAGTTTGTTCTTGGGTATATAATTATGTCAGCAGACATTCTTATTAATCTCAAATCACTTGTTCATCAAGTTTCTTGGAGTAGTTTGCTTTTTCAACTCATACTCTTATAGATCTTTAATAGCTCAATTTGCTGATGGTGTTTATCCTTGATGTACTTGAATGCATCCAGATCGTGTCTTTGGCCCCACAACCACAACACGCCATGTCTATGATGTTGCTGCACAGCATGTCATCAGTGGTGCCATGGAAGGCATTAATGGTAATTAGTAATTTTCTATTGTCACTGTGTTCGTCTTCTACAATTTGTGTGCATATTCACAATTCTTTAACATGCATGAGTTTGGTAGTGTATTCTCCACAAGATTATCAGAAATGGATATTTGTTCAGTTTTTGTGCTTTGTTTGCCTAGTGCTTTTATATGTTAGCAACTGATGTACATTAAATCTTGATTGGCCTGCATAAGATCTGGTAAAAACTTAATTGCTCTTCTCAACATCTGAGTAACATAAGGTTATCGTCAAGAACTCCCGTTTTCCGCACCTTTACGTGCTGGCATTGCTTTTGTGTGTGAGGGGATGAAGAAGCTGACTTTAGAAGATACCTCCAATCTTTTCTGTAGGGAAGAACTGAGGGATGATATAGACCACCATTACGATGAGCTAAGAGTGAAAAGAGTAAGAAATTATAACAACACTGTATGTTATAGCTCATATGATGCTATTCTCTATAACGAAGCTAAGAAATAAGTGACCATAATGGAGGTTTAGATTTGGACGTGCAAGCATCATGGGCTCATTTGTTTCATCCTACAGGGACTTCTTTATTCTTATGAGGTTTCTGATTATAAAAATTGTAGACTACTTCTTTTTTGAACAGGAAACAAATGGAGTTGGTTAGTTTGTCTCATCCTGAGATTAAGTCACCTATGGTTTTGCAATCAGCCTCTTTGGCAGTATGCTAAGTTTTTATAAATCACGAGGGAAAATTATTCTTCTTTGTGTTTGGAATGTTGAAGTTTTGGTTCAAAGTTTAGAATTGCCCCATAGTACAGAAGTAATAGGCTCAAGAGTCAGATTTTCGGACTGTTAAGCCTATTTTATTGTTCTTTTATTCCTTAAGAGTCTGATTTTCTTGCAAGTCTCTTAGAATAGCATCCCAAAGACTTCTGTTGTTATTTTAGAGTCAACTTCAGTTGGTTTACTAATATCACAGGCACAATATTTGCATATGGCGTCACAAGCAGTGGGAAGACTCATACAATGCATGTAAGTAAATTGATTTCTTAATTTTTAATTGAATTTGAATGTTTGGATGCATGAGTTCCAAATTACCCTTTTGTCTGAATCTAAACTTTGAAAGGTTTGAATTTTTTTCTTTGTTCTTTTTCATAATACTACAGTTGTCTGGTAATTATGTGTTACAAATGCTGACGCTATATCACCTTATATGAAAAGAAATTCTCCTCTTTCTTCATGAAAAGTGCATTGAATGCTTCTGGCTCCTGATTTTCAAAAGCATCTATCTTGTAACGCTTTCAGTTTAGCATAACTTTGCAAGGGTTGCTGTTGAGTGTAATCTTGTAAGGCTGGCAGTTGAGCTGTTTGAAAGGAGCTGTACAGTTATCATCAGAAGTTTGCCTGGAATTTTTGTTACATAAATATCTTGTTCAAATATATGGCGATATGATTAGGGCAAGGGTTCCCAAAGAGGTTGGCCTCCCTTTTGGTTGCTGTTCAAATATATGGCACTACAATGGCTCCATGGGCACATTTTGTCATTGCAGTGCTGAACCTTCACTCAAAGAAAAAGTGGATTGAAACCTTTAAGCTAGTAAACTTGGCTTTCTTTGAGTATAGCAAAGCAGGGTTCAAAAGCATGCCTAATTGAGGACGATAAGAGAATTTTTTTTCACAGATTTTTAACATGTCTTACAACCTGTTAAAGGAGTTATATTTTATGATGTCATTGGACCAACTCTATGATCATTTGTGATTGCTGCTTTAGTTGAGGAGATAAATATAAATATGAGATTTCTCAGATTGCTAGATTACTTAAACGATCATGATAATTATTTGGAGTAAAGTTTTTTTCTTTTTTAGTTAGAAAAACAACGATCAAGGAGCACAGAGTTTGTACATGAAAATTTTCTTATGATTTATGGTTCTGTGGACCACTAACTTGCACAATCATGTTCAATAGGTTTTAGAGATTTTGAGGCATGTCTTCACTGCATAACTGAGCTTAGGGTTAAGTTTTCTAAATAAAATTACAGCAGTGAGCTTTTGCTTACTTGAGGGAGAAGTCTCTCAGAATTATATTGTTGTATCCTACACTGGCAAGTATTTAGTGAGAGTTAAGTACAACAATAGAGAAAATTTAACATTGTGTGGTGGAGAAACTGAATTTTGTTTGCTTGAATCCACCTCAGGGTGATCAGAGGTCTCCTGGCATTATACCATTGGCAGTGAAGGATGCTTTCAGTATCATTCAAGAGGTAGTGTAAAAAGATTTATCCTGCATTACCTTCTCCAATGAATACTTTGAAGCTAATTACTTAAGCTTCTTCTTTATGCTTCAGACTCCAAGCAGAGAATTTCTCCTCCGAGTCTCGTATCTGGAAATTTACAACGAGGTAAGATGAAAGCAATTCTTGTGCAATCAAGTGATGCTTGTACTTGCTTTTGCTGCAAAACTTCCTATATTCTTTTGAGGCATATCATGTTTGGATAACATAATTCATCTACATACATTAATAACAAGGGTGTTTTGATAACCTCGTTAAATACTTAAAATTAATTAATTAAGTGCTATTTTAATTAAGATTGTTTCATAACAGAATTCCCTTACCTCTGAAGACATCAAGAGCCACTTAATTTGTAAACAAAATTCCAAGTGAAAGTTTTATCATTCATATGCAAAATATGGAAAATGGGAATAGGAAGTTTGAAAATTCTTAAGGATGTAAATTTTAGAATTTTGCGAATGGGGTATGGTTAGTTGATCACAGATTAAAATGGCCAATAAGTTAATTACTAGGTGACAAAATCACCCTCTTAGCAATGTGCACCTTATTGAGTAGCAATGTGCTTCTTAATGATTATAGATGTGCACTTTGGTGAACATGAATGTACGTCGCAATATGCAAATATCAATTGAAATGTGCACATACGAGTATAATGAATAAAAGTGTCCATGTTGGTGAATACACATGTACATCGGAATGTGCACATTTTACTTGATATATGTGTACATATGTCCGCTTGAATGTGCACATACGAGTGTATGTGCACCTATGAGTGCTCATTGTGCAGTAAGTGTAATTTCGTATATATTACCTACAGCATTAATTTATTTTAGACTTTATAAATAGTAACACAACCCCATTTAAAATTTTCCCAAAATTTTTGCCCATATGATTTTTGAATCTTCCTGTTCCCTTTCCCAAAATTTCTCAATTTGTAAGCTAGTATAGTACTAACTCAAAATTATTATTTCACACCCACACTTTCACACATACACACAAACTGTCACACACACACAGACACTTTCACTCATACACATGCTCTCTCTCTCTCTCTCTTGCTTGCTCGCACTCGCACATTCTTCTCTAACATACTTCGAAACATGATCTCTTTCTCATACATCCCAAAAAAGATGCCTTTTCTTCCCTAAACACATTATTACACATGAATAAAAACTCTCTCTCTCTCTCTCTCACATATAAAGGATAACATTTTTTTAAGTTAGTGTAGAGTTTATTAGTATAGAGAAGTAATATTTGGAAAACTACTTTAATGTGAAATTAAGCATATTATTGGTATTGAACCATATAATACATGTCAAATATAATATTTAATTTCAGTGCCCAAATTCAGTTGATTATCAAGGAGATTTGAGTTTATGAATCCGGCAAATAAAGACTTCAGAACTTAAAATTTCATTCTTTAGATTTCAGACCTTAATTTGCAGTTTTACCAAATGCCTTAACGTTCCGACTGATTGTATGATAACTTAAGTTTTGCGCTTCTATTTGGCTGCTCACTATATTAGGAAACTGCTGATTGGATTTTAAAGTAGCTTATCTAAAGTCTCACTGATCTTGAGATAGTGCAGTGCTGTTAAATATCAATTTCTTTGAGTAAAAAATTATGAGCAGAAAAGCCCAGCTCCCTCTTCCCACGCTTTCCTTACCAAATGAAACAAAAAATTTAAGTGACTAAATAAATAAAAGCAACTTTCTATTATTTTGCTTGCAATTGGTTATTCTCTGTATCTTCACTTATTTTGCATCTTTTACCTGGATAATAAACCATTTTTTAGCATTTGGTAGTACAACATCATAGTTGTTTTCCCTTATTTTATCTAATCTTAATTTTCTTCTGTTGCTAAGATATCTCTCAAGTAACAACTGTGTATATGTGTCTGTGTGTGTGTGTATACCTGACATGGATTTGTGTGGGATATCCACAAATCTTGTTTACCATTTTCTCCATTGTGCATGATATATATATATACCTGACATGGATTTGTGTGGGATATCCACAAATCTTGTTTACCATTTTCTCCATTGTGCATGACTTTTGAGAAGTTGGACATAATCAGCTTCCCCCCACTCCCCTCTCATCTTGTGTGTGTTTAATTTTGCATGGGCTTCATCTCTATGTTTTCTGTTGACAATCAGTCTTTCAACCACTATCTTTGTTCAGATACCTGAGTCAACTAACATTTTTTTTGTAGATTGCTGACACCATTTATGCTGTGAATGATTGTGAATAGACTTTGTTAAAATACAAAGTTGGACTTTTAACTGTAGCTTTATTATCCTTGATTATTTCTTTCAATCAGGTTGTTAATGACTTGCTTAATCCAGCTGGACAAAACTTGAGAATTAGAGAGGACGCTCAGGTGCACTCTTCATTCATCCCTAAGATTGATCAAATTACTTAAATTTTCTGCATGACAGTTTTGTAACCTCTTCTTGCACGTTATGCTTCATAATAGATTTTCTGCATGACAGTTTTGTAACCTCTTCTTCCACGTTATGCTTCATAATAGGGAACCTTTGTCGAAGGCATCAAGGAGGAAGTTGTGCTATCCCCAGCTCACGCCCTTTCTCTAATAGCAGCAGGGGAAGGTAATTAGCTCTTTTTATTTGTCATCATACAATAGAGTTACCAACTTCGTACACTAAGGATCCAAACATAGCTACAAGATCCAGAAGAAATTTTTTACTATTGCAGCCATATGCATACTGTAATTTCAACAATTTTAACATGAAAAGGGATCAGGTGTATGCATCTTCTGTTAATGGGAAAGTAAAAGACCCACCCCTGAATTTTTTTTTTGGGAGGGGGGGTTTCCTATCAAAAAGATTGAACAAGTAGACCAAATCTTCTCTTTTATTGAGAAATGTGAGAAACATACATTTTTCGTTAATGATGTTGCTGTGTCTGTCCTTTCTTTCACTGGACCGCGGACAATTCCTCTTTTAAAATGCTAAGCTCTCTCTTGGTGATTGTGCTTCAGTATAAGTTCCTCCAAAAGCTGTTTAATAGTTTCACATCATTAGAATTTAATTTCAGTTTTTTTTAAAACTATGTAGATGGAGTCTATATTAATTGTACTTGTTATTGCCAGTGTTTTTCTCTGTGGGTATTTGTGTTTTAGAATTCATGCTTTTAAGTTTTATTCCTTTTTATCATTAGATTAGTGTGCATATTTCAGGCTAAAAATTGGTGATTTGTTTTGATGAACGTATTTTCAAGTGAAACATTTTGGATAAATATCTTGTACCTTATGTCGAAAACTTTGAAGTTGTTACCTTTTCAGTATGCAGAGCTTTTTAATGTATGGTTGTCCAGAGAAATATATTGTTTTTCATTGTTGCCATTCATCATTTCTTGTTGCCATTTGTTAATATTTGTTTAACTTTACTGGCAACAGAGCATAGGCATGTGGGGTCCACAAACTTCAATTTACTCAGCAGCAGAAGCCATACAATATTTACCCTGGTATTTCTTTGTCTTAGTTAATTCGATATAATTTCTTTCACCTTTCGAAGTTTAACTTTTCGCTGTTCCACTTATCTGACGTTTTTTTGAAATGCAATTTTCTTTTGCTATCTTGTCAACCAGACAATAGAGGGTAGTCCCTGTGAAAATTGTGAAGGAGAAGCTGTTACCTTGTCACAACTGGTCAGTATTCAAGTCTTAAAGATTTTATTATTCATCGACCTTTATTGAATTCTAGTTGGACCTAAGTTGATTATCCTTATGACTTTTGATTGATGACAAGTTGCCAACATTGTAAAAAGACAAAAATTAATGGTTCGAGTGAAAAGGTCTACAAAATGAATTCTCTTACAACAAAAGATATTTATCCATGGACAATCATATTATTATTTGGTGGGAATTGTCTAAAATGAATACTACACATGGCAATAGAAAGATTGTTCTCATGCTTATTTTTTTGTTTTTAAAATTTTTTAAGCAAGAATTTTCTTATTCTTGTTAAAGCATCAACATGCTTCATTGGTGCATTTTTCAAGCGTACTGGGCACATTGATGATTTTTTTTCCAGAAAAAGATGGAGGATTTGTGGGATACTTCATTTCTTGTTGAATGTGTCGAGAATTTGATGCTAAATGTGTGTTCTTTTTTGACTTGTTTTTCTCTTAGAATTATGGATGGTGGCACAAAAAGTGGTGCCCCAAGGAAGCTGTGGCCTAGCTCTAGTATCTTGAATTTTCATGAAGTTTTTTCTAATTTAAAAGGCATGCAAATAAAGTATCTTCCAAGATGGCTGGAAGAGTGTGTTGTAAAAGTCAGTCTTGAGCTACCAAATATGCTTTCTCCTCTCCCTATCAATCCAGCCATATTTCATTCCTCAGTTCCCACTCCTACACAGGCCCTGCAGGAAGGATACAACTACTTGCAATCCCTTTCAATGTCTATTTTCTTCCTTGAATTGTGAAGAAAGAAACTGCTTGAATTATTGGCTGCTCGGAAATGTAGCTACATGTTTCTGGTACTTCATACTTGCAACATGCTTTTTGCAGGTAGAACTGCATCAGTGACGGATTACATGACTTCACTAATTTATTAATATGGTCTGCATAATGCACTTTCCATGCCAATATATAGTTTCTTGGGCTGCTATTTTGCTTCTTGACTTCAAGGAAATTATGCTTCTCCTAGACTTCATTTTTTGCTTTTCCAGGAAATTGGCCAAACCTATTGTCATTACAAGTGCCATGGCAACTCTCTTGTTTTACCACATTCCTGTTATGGCTTCTGTAGAAATCTTCCTTGAGGTTTATTAGCCAGTGTTGAAGATCTCTTCAGAGAATGTTTCACAGTATGCCACTATTCATTCCAGTCTTGGTGCTCCTATCTCCTACTTTCCAGGAGATTTTTGAGTTTTTATCCTTTCTCGTTCTCTTGCGAGCAGCTGCACCATAAGAATCATTAAATTCATTTATCATGCATTCACTTTCAGCAAGGCCACATTTGACACCCATTGCATCTGCCAAAAGAGCTCCCTTATCTAAGTTATCTCCAGAGCCATTGTCCGAGCTTTTGTGAAGTATATCAAAGTTATCTTAGTATCTTTGAGGAGAATTTTGTAACTCCTGTAGGTGACATTCATGTCCTGGCTTATTCTTGAGCAGGGAAAGCTACTGTCCAGCTTGTTAATTCTGATTGCCAGTACTATGGGAATGTTGAAGACCGAGAAGATGTTTAAAGATTAGCAAAAATTGCATTGATAAGTTCAACTTGTTTCCCCTTTCAAAGATGCTGCTTTTTCCAAGTTGTCATATTTGAAATAGCCTTTTAATCTCAGAAAACTATTATATTATTCTTGCTCCATTTTTCTGATCAAGAATTCCAAACTTATTCAATAACTGCAACAGTGAACAGTTCTAAAAACTTTTAACTGTTGAAAAGTTCTCAAAAGAATTGATCAAAGATTTAGGATGATTTTTGAGATTCGGCCAGAGCTATGATGAAAACTTAGTTGGCTGAAAGGTTAAGATTCTTCAATTCTTCGTTTGACAGCATCCCATGCTGCCCATATTTCTGTGTTGTTTTTAACATCTTTTACTTGTCAACTAGTGAAGATGATTGATGAATCCTATTTTAACTTGTCTCTGTATTTGCAGAATCTCATTGACTTGGCTGGTTCTGAAAGCTCTAGGGCTGAAACTACAGGTGTGCGGCGGAAAGAGGGTGCCTACATCAATAAAAGCCTGCTAACTCTTGGAACTGTGAGGCCTCAATCATTCTGGTTGTGTTGTCAGTATAATAGTTTCACTCTATTAGAAGTTCTTTTTTAAACGACATGTTCCTGAGTTCTCTCTGTGTTTGTCTAATTTTTTAATTCTGTTCCTTTAATTGCTTTTGTCATTACTTACATATCTATAACAATAGAATCCAAGAAAGTTCAATGCCACCTGTCAAGCCACCCGAGGCAATCTATAATCTAAGTGGAATCGGTTGAGTCATATTGGAAATTGTCCCGCAACTTGTACTCAAGAAGTTAAAATGGATAAAAACACTTACTTTATAAGCTGTTACTTAAATTGGATTTCTTGGAAACCATGATTTACAGAATATTTGTGGTTGATTATATGCAAATTGAGCTCTTTGTTTTGTATGGATGGAATATTATTCTTGCCCTTTTAGCTTCCATTGGACTTGAGTTCAATCATAGGTTGAAACACTTAGTGCTTTTTTGCTGCTGTGAAGTCCATTGCACATTATGGAGCAAAAATCTTTGTTAGTCTGTGTTACGTGTACACAATCAGTTAGAACATATAATGTTTGGATTGTTCAATGATTAGCTTCTGAGGTTGAATGTGTTCAATTTTTGTGTAACTTTGCTGCAAGTCTGCAGCTCCCACCACCAACCCAGGGCGCATGTAGCCCCCCAGATTACAATTAAAAAAAAAAATTACACATGCACTTCTACTTTCTGTTCTGGCCTGTGGCCTTATTTGCAAACTATGTGAGCTTTAATATGTATGCAATTTTCTAAACTTGGAGACAGATTATGTAGTTTGTTTCTCCTGAGCATTGTTGTCTTGCCCATACTTCATCGGATCTACTCATCGTCCACCATTGTTTGGAATGCTTGTCAATTTCTCATGGTTATTTCTGTATGTGAGACATGCTAACTAGTGCTTGTAACAGGTTATATCAAAGTTAACAGATGGGAAAGCAACTCATATCCCATACAGAGACTCCAAGTTGACGAGGCTTCTTCAGTCCTCGCTAAGTGGCCATGGTCGTGTATCGGTATGGTATTCCATTATTTGGATTTATTTGTAACTATTATTACTGGCTAAATTTGTGCTAGTCAATTGTAACACCTCCATTCTTAGATACTCTTAAGCTTTAATGAAAAAGCTGTTAAGCTGTCTAGGTACTGTATTCCCAAAGTCCATGCTGCCACCCACCAATGAAATATAAACAGAGCCAAAAGCAGCTATTGTGCCTGTTCTAATGTTTTTCATTTTTTTTTGGGGTGCGGGAACTGCAGCTAATTTGCACTGTCACTCCCTCTTCAAGCAACACTGAAGAGACACATAACACATTGAAGTTTGCACACCGTGCAAAACACATAGAAGTCCAGGCAGCACAAAATAAGGTAAGTTCTTGAGGTTTCTTTTGTTTGAAAAGTTGTGTTCAGTCCTTACAACAAAGCCTGTAAACCATGCAGATAATCGATGAGAAATCACTTATCAAAAAGTACCAAAATGAAATACGTTGCCTGAAGGAAGAATTAGAACAGCTAAAGAGGGGCATCGTTACAGTTCCACAAATCAAGGACAGTGGAGATGACATTGTTCTCCTAAAACAGAAGGCAAGGATTCTAGCTCCTTTTTCCCTTCCTTTTTTTCAAATATTTTTCTTTGGCATTTACATTTCACTTTAGTTGAATTATGTCTAATAATGTAAAATTACTGTCATATGCAACATCCTCTTGTTGTTTACTGATGTTAAAAATGGTATTTGCTGTTTCTGAAATTTTATATGGAATATAAAGTTCTCTTCTGTGCTTAAATGAAGTTTCTCTCTCAGTGGTTGCATTCTGTCTGTGTGCATGCGTATCTATTTTCCCAATGAGGGAAAGGGTGAAGTTGTTAGTGAATGACAATCTTATGATTAGTACTGAAAAGTGAAAGCACTTAAACTTTATGAGGAATTAGAAAAGGAGATCCAGGATCTACATTGGAGAGTTCATCTTGTGAGAACATCAAGTTATCTGCCTGGTTTTGGCTACTTTCTTTGCAATTAGACTTGGATTGATTTGGCATCTTATTTTCACTTGTGGATGTTCCAATGCGAGTGGTTTTAATGCTACACTATGCATGTTTGGTATCTACAAAAAATTTGCATAACATTATAAGGATGTAAAGCCCTGTATTGGTTGTAAAAGATGCTCCCTGTGGATATTCCTCCTTATGCCTTATGGATATGTACCATTCAACCATTGTTATTATGTCAGTCCAGTCATGATCAACTTCTATCTTCCTTGTTTTCCTTCTAGAATTTATTTCTGTGATCGCATGTTCAGTGTCATTTGAGAGGAGGAAAATATTCACAGCAATTTTTCTTCAGGGCAATTTATTGTACGTCATTGATGCTGGTGCCTTTTATCTTTTTGCAATTGTTAAACGTATTAAGGTTAAATTCCTTAGTGCAGCTTTGGAATCATGGTAATCTGCTTGATATACGTTCCTTGTACTGCTTATAAAGATGAATCGGAAATTTGGAGACTACTTAAGGAACGCATCCAAATAGGCAGCTTTCCAAAGGGAAAGTATAGGTGACTAATATATGGATTAACTCTACATGGTATAGTGGCAAAAATTTTGGCCTCTGTTTGGATTGAGTGTTCTTTTTTTTTTTAAACTTGTTTTTTCCCAACAAAATCTACGGTAACCTCCCAAAAAACAACACACCGAAACCACTCTTCCTTCACTGCCACCCTTCTCTCAGGCCCTCACCCTCCCCTTGCCCCACCGCCACTCCCCTTCTTGCCCCTACTGTCACTAGGGGTGGCAATTCCTGACACGACCCGAAAACACGACACGAACCTAACACGAAATTAATGGGTTTGGGTTGAGGTTTCGAGAGTTCGGGTCAGAATCGGGTCGAACCCGATGAACCCGAAAAGAAAACAGGTCAATTTCGGGTCAACCCGTGGTGACCTGATATGACCCGATCGTCGCTCCTCTCCCTCTCCCCCTCCCACCCCCCTCCACTTCCAGCTGTGACCAGATCCAGTCGTGACTGGGATTTTGGGAGAGAAAAGAGGGGAGAGGAAGAAGGTGGGAGGGGATGGGAAGGAAGGAAGGAGGAGGAGGGAGGAGGAGGAGTGGCAGGGTTGGGTTATGGGGTGATGGTTGTGGGGGAGGAGGAAAGAGAGGGGGGAATGAGTGGCAGTGGGGAAGCAATAGTGGAGCAGTCATTTTTTGAAGGGGGGGGTGAAGGGGAGAGAGAGGTGGCGGGGGTGGAGGAGGGGAGGTGGACGAACACCCAAAAAAAAACTCAAGAAACACACAGTCTAACGGATTTTGAAAAACTTTTCTGCATTAAAGTTTATTAAAAACACAATCCAAATGAACCTTGGTTACAAGTCAATATATTGTTAATATGCGATACTTTGAATTAATTGAAACTGTTGGCTATATTATGCTAATCTGGATAACAGATGCTCCATTATAACTATTAATCTTTTCCTCTCTGCTTGCGTAATTTGTAAAGCTAGAAGATGGTCAAGTCAGGCTCCAATCAAGATTGGAACAAGAAGAAGAAGCTAAAGCTGCTTTGTTGGGTAGAATACAACGGTTAACTAAATTAATATTGGTATCCACAAAGGCTTCGCAATCATCAAGATTTCCTCAACGACCAGGGCTGAGGAGAAGACATTCCTTTGGAGAAGAAGAGGTATTGTGACTGAGTAATGTTTCCATTTCAATTTCTCTCTCTTGTGCGAGCATGGAGGTGGGGTTGCGGGTGGTGGGCAAGAAATATATGTATTCATTTAAGGTTAGGTTTTTTTCTTTTTAAGTTAAAACTGTGGTCTGATTTTTTTTTTACTGTTTAAAAAAATTCTGTAGCTTGCTTATCTTCCACACAAAAGGCGAGATCTGATCTGGGACGATGAAAACATTGATTTGTATGTATCTCTTGATGGTAATGCTGAAACCCCAGATGAGACATTGAAGGAGGAGAAAAAGACCAGGAAGAACGGATTGCTTAACTGGTTAAAGATAAGGGTAAGTATATTTTGTTGTGTGTTGTTTTTTTTAGAGTTATATTAGAAATTCTCTAAATTTCGTATACCTTTGTGTTTCTAAGTTATATCCACCTTTTGCTTGGCAGCATTGAATTTTTTATTTTATATAAAGAAAATCAAATAGTCTGGGTTTTTGGAGATCTGTTTTGCTCTCATTCCACTTTCTGCAGGAGTAATCTTATGGCTTGTGAAGTATTCTAGTGTTTATGGTGCTAGTTTTTTTATCATTATAATGATGCTTTCAGTTAACGTGTTTCCTCTGGTATTCAAATTGAGCCACTCAATTTTGTGTTGCATCAACCTTGCAAATCAAGTCAAGAAGTCATGACTTGGCATAAAGGAGAATGTCAGCTTGCATCAGCTGGAAGAGAAAATTTCTTATCTGTTAAAAACATTCCCTCTCTCGTTCATGTACTTTAATGGGGCAATATAGTCTATGGGTCATTCAAATCTTGAATTCACGTTAGAATTTCATAGTTTATTGACTTCTTTCATTTTTCTGGGTACCTCATACTATGAGATGCAATCCTTTTTTTTGCTGTAGTACACAGCATAATGGAGGCCGTGACTTATTTATACTTTTACAAGGTGCCTGAACCTGGAAACACAAATTTGAATTAATACTGCATGAAGGTCTCAGGTGTTGGCACAAACACAATGTTTGCCAGATTGATTCATGTCCCATTTTCAATGTGCAATTCAAATACTCTACAACTGTAAGCCTGGTTAGGCATTACAATTGGATGAAAGTGCGAGATCTTTCATCAACAAGGAACTTCCATTATCTGAGATTCTATTTCAGCTTTTTTATTTCACCACACTTGTAGACTTTTGTGTTTAGGCAAAGTCTTTGATCTAATATGCTTTTATTTAGTTTAAGTTTGTGTTAATGGATTCAACTTCCTCTCCTTTTTACCACTTGTTTCTGAAAGGGTCAGCTTAGACAGCTAGTACATCTTCAGTTATCAATTAGTTTTTCTGAATTTGCTGTTTTACCAGAAACGAGAAAGTGGCACAGGGACTTTGACTAGCACTAGTGATAAATCCAGTGGTGTTAAGTCAACTAGTACACCATCTACCCCTCAGGCTGAAAGTGTGAATATTCGCATGGAATCAAGACTTTCTCACTCTCTACCAACAGAAAGCACACCATCAGCAGAGCATTTATCAGAGGCCAGACAGGATAGAGAATTGCCTGAGGATAACTTTTTGGGACAGGAGACTCCCCTGGTATGAGATTCAGCGGCTTTCCTTAATGTAAACATCTTCATTGCATTTGTGTGTGAGTGATGTCAAATAATCTTTTGAGCATTATTCTGCAAAGATTTTCACTGGTGCTGAAGTGATGTACTTCACTGGCATGTCAATCAGACTGCTTAGTTATGGAAATTGAAAATAAAGCATACTGTCTATGTTCCACCATTCAGTACTTTATTCATATTTTGCAAGCTCAAAATGTCTCTTTCACTACAGAATTCTGTGCAAGCTAATGCACAAGTAAATAGCTTATGCTCAATGCTGTCTAATTTTACTTTTTTATCTGATACTAGACTAGCATAAAGACAAT
This sequence comes from Coffea eugenioides, assembly GCF_003713205.1. Classification (NCBI taxonomy): domain Eukaryota; kingdom Viridiplantae; phylum Streptophyta; class Magnoliopsida; order Gentianales; family Rubiaceae; genus Coffea; species Coffea eugenioides. The sequence continues at coordinate 15,943,066 of NC_040040.1, forward strand.
TGATCAAATTGACCTTCTAAGGGAGCAGCAAAAGATTTTGTCAGGTGAAGTGGCACTTCATTCAAGTGCTCTTAAGAGACTATCTGAGGAGGCAATACGTCACCCCAGGAAGGAACACATTCAGGTAAATTAGTTTACTCTGTAGTCTTGGTCCCTAACTTCTTTTTTCAAGCCTTAAGCTTGAAAGTAATTGTAAGATTGTCTTTTTCTTTTTGTACACCAGGAGGAGATCAGAAAATTGAATGATGAGATTAATAGGAAGAATGAACAAATAGCTTCGCTGGAAAAGCAAATTACTGATTCCATTCTTGTGTCTGATGAGAAATTGGAAAAACTAGAAGAATCTCAAGTAAGGCAGTCCTGTTTAAAAGCTTTAGCTTCTTGTTCATTATAGCTTTGGCTAAGCTTGTTTTCATGTTTGCAGTCTCTTGCTGAACTCGTGGCACAACTGCATGAGAAGTCATTTGAACTTGAGGTAATGCAACTTGTAAACCCTTAGAGAACAGATATTCAGCTGTTAGACAGAAAATGAAGGGTAACTTGGTGCATGTGAGTTAATATATAGTTGAACCTAAAGTCAAAGGGTAAACACTGTTTAGTTGGTGTAAAGCATCCCGTGCTTTTTGAATTTTGACTAACCTTTTGATATTAATATGGTTATACTTGACGCTTCGGTATGGTTCTCTTCTTTCACCGCTGAATTAGCATCAAAAGAGAGATGGTTTTCAAATCTTTGAAGGTAATGTATATTGCAAACCAAAAGAGCGTGGGAACATTGGTGGTTGGATCCATCTGTTTTATAGCATAATCTATGAGGAACAAACACCAAAAACATAAAACAGTAAAAGAATGATTATATAACTTCCCTGTGCCCGAAAAATCTTTCTGCAAATATTCTATTTGGCATAATGCTCTCATTGCACTTATCTATTGCAATGTGGGAAGACTTCTTCCTCTGCAGGCAGTTGTCAATGGTAATATAACTTCCCTGGCCAGAAAAATTCTCTGTAAATATTTTATTCTGCATAGTGGACTTATTGTACTCATCCAATGCCATGAGGGAAGACTTCTTCCTCTTCAGGCAGTTTTGCTTTAACTGAATTTTGTTTGCCAGGGTTCATTCATTTGGCATTTATTTGACTAGGATCTCAAATTTTGAGAAAATTTTCACACATGAATACGAAATGGAATTAGGAATAAACTGGATTTTCAATAATACTTATTTGTTAGCCTCTTTCTGAGGAATGCTAATGGTTACTTTATACAGGTTAAAGCTGCTGATAATCGAATCATTCAGGAGCAGCTAAATCAAAAGGTATAGGACCTAACTGTTACAATTCTCACAGTGTTGTTAACAACTTGGACATTTATTCAACTGGAAGCTTCTTTTGAGCAGATCCACGAATGTGAGGAATTACATGAAATAGTTGCCTCCTTGAAACAACAACTGTCTGATGCCCTGGAGCAGAGGAAGTTGAGCCCATTGGCCATCCACTCAAAACAACACAGTGAAATCAAAAAATTTTGTGCAGAACTTGAACAGAACGAAGTTTCAGTGATAAAAGATACAAAGGAAGCATTAATTCTTCAAGTCCAAGTAACTGTCATGTCCTTTACAGCTTTCTTGGATATGCTGCATCTTAATTGTTGTACCTTAATGCCCATGCAAGTTCTTTGATATGCTCTTTGCTTATAATAAAGAAATTTAAGCAAGTGTGTTACTATGATAATGGGTAAAATGGTAAAGAAATTTAAGCGTGTCAAAATGAGTGATTTGGATGGGTTTGGGTTGGGTAAAATGGGTAATGGATATAAGTGAGTCAATCCATTTATACCCATTTAATCAGATGGGTATAAATGGGCAAGTCAAAAAATGAATTGGGTAACTTTATAACCCATTTATTTTAACTTTTTGTAAATTCATTTTAAATTCATTTTTGCAAACTAAGTTGTCAATTTATACCATCCTTTGCACCCATCATTAGTTTTAAATATTTACTTATAATGCTCAATAAACCTAATTATCAATTTTTTTCCCATCTGAACTCTGTCACAAAATTACATACTATTTAATAATTAAACAATAAGAATATAAAAATTTGAACAAAGTACTATAAAAGTTAACATAAAAACTTAATGCAAAAGTTTTGAACCTCTAGCATTTTTTCGTGTGTAAATTTAAAATTTCATTTTGGAGAAGTACGAAAAGAGGCTAAAACTTGTCATAAATTGGTAATGCTGAAAAATGAGCAAGTTAACAAACTAAGAGAAAATAAAATGATAAGATAAACCAACAAATAATAATAATAATAATGAAACAAAAGTAATTAACATCATGACAAAATGAAAATTTGAAAAAAAAAAATGGGTGGGGGAAGAGAGAAGGTTTGGGGGAAAGACAATTTTAAATGGGTTAATTGGGTTTGATGGGTTACCCAATAATATCCATTTAATAAATGGATATTATTGGGTAACTCATTTATACCCATATGCAAAAATTTAAGATACCCATACCCATCTATTCATGGGCGGGTATGGGTAAATTTAGTTAAATGGGTTTGTTTGACAGCTATACTATGATTATATAAAAAGGAAGCAATGGAAAAAGAATAGCAAAAACTTTAAATTCTGTTTTTATTGATTTCCCTTGTCTTACTATGTCTCTGTACATTCACTGTTTCTTTTATGTTTCAGTCTCCCCTTCTACAGTTTCAAGCTTTTTACTTAAAATATATTCCTAATTTTCCCTTATAGCGAAAATGGGGATCAAAACCATTCATTGTGTAGGCTATTAAGCCTTTGCTAGATTATGTTTCTATTCACTGTCTCTATGCTGCTTGTGACCTGCAAATTTTTCCTGGATTCATTTTAGCTAAATTATATTATAAATCAAGTTTCTAAAATGAATAACAGGTTTAGAGGTATGCTTGATTAGTCATTCTTAAATCCATGTATGCAAATATAATACGGTTATTTAATTCACATCAGTAGGTGCGCCTTTAAAATATACAACTGCAAAAAGAAAATAAAAAAGAAGAACGTTCTGAAATAGATTTCACTTGCAAATGCTGATGTATAACTCCTTCAAATTACCCTATTTGATAACCTATTCTTGCTTTTGGATGCTACTTTGCCTTTTTGCCATGTGCTTGCATTAGCTGAGGATGAAACTGACATAATCAAGGATTATATAAACCCTGAGGTTTGTAAGCAAGGATTTGAAGCAGAGTGCTTTCTGGGTTGACATTTTTTATACTACTATGAGTGTCAAAGAAGTCAAAAGCTGAGGGAATGCATCATCAGTGAGTTGTCAAAATAATATACTTACATAAGGTTGTTATGCATCACACATTAACAAAAATGGCAGTTTCCCTTTGTAGCCAAATGTGGCATAGTTAGGGTGTCAGTTACTTTTAGAAAAACTGTATGCTTCTTGAGAGAAATGTTAAAAAAAACTCTTTTCCTCTACTTTTGAATAGAAATTTAGTTCATTTGCACCTTGTTAGTGGCAATGTACTTGGTGAAATTTAGAAAAATGAATTGTCATGTGAGATTTAGAGATTTACAAAAGTTTTTTTAAGTATTAGCTGAATTTTCTTCATATGGTAATTAGCATCAGTAATAAACTTTTTGTTAAATTTGTACATGTATCAAGCTCTTATTTAATTTTTTGACTTATCTACTCCTTGCCTATGTGCCACAAATGGCGTATATACTGTTGGAGACAGAATTTGTCACAAGTGATAGAATTTGTGAGTCACTAACAGGAATTACAAGAATTTTTTATTTTTTTATGTCTGTAACTGTTACATTTAATGCCTTTGGTTGAAAGTTTTCAAGGATTATTGATTTTTCCAGTTACTTATGCAATAGCAACTTTCTTGTGAATTCTGTTGAATTATTGATTATTGTGGTGGACATCAATGCATATAACTTTTTTTCTTTCAGACTAGCTTAACAGATTGACTATCAAAAAAAAATTTTACTTTTTAGAAAATTCTAGTTGATTTCTTCTCGAGAATGTTTATTATTTACCATATCATTCTTACTAATTGGCTTAAGAACCAAAGTTGGTTTAGCAAAATTCATATTTTTAGGAAAAGTCTTTGGAGATTATGCGTATCCTAAAATATTTTTCTCATAGTAATATTGAAACAATAGTTGCAAACAAACTGCAGATGTGGTTAATGTAAAACAACTTGCACTTTTTCTTTTAAAGCATTACTTCTTTAGTTCCATCTTATATTCTAGACACTTCCTTTTCTTGTTGAATGACTGATAAATAATCGACTGATAATTTGTTTCTTGTTTATTGAGTGACGATTAACTGTCAAGTGCTTTTTCTTGCTTTTGGGTTTTCTCATGATTGTGTACAGTAAGTTACATGCTTTTGGGTTTTTCCCGATTGTGCCTTAGGTTGTTTTTTTTTTTTTTTAAGGTTAATAACTGAAGCACAACTTTTTTTTTTTCCTATTTTTGTTATATCCCCAAGGAAACAGAAATTCGAGAACTTAAGAGGAAAGTGGATGAGTTAACCGACTCTAAAGAGCAGCTAGAGCTTCGGAACCAGAAATTGGCAGAGGAGAGTTCATACGCCAAAGGATTAGCATCTGCTGCAGCGGTTGAGTTAAAGGCATTGTCCGAAGAGGTTGCAAAACTCATGAACCACAATGAAAAATTGGCTGCCGAGCTGACTGCGCAGAAAAGTTCAACCACCCAGCGCAGAACTGTTACTTCCACTCGTAATGGCCGAAGAGAGAGCCATGTTAAACAAGTTGTGTTGCCCCCAGATATCAAGAGAGAACTAGCCTTGAGCCGTGAGAGGGAGCTGTCCTATGAAGCTGCTCTGGCAGAAAAGGATCAAAAAGAGGCTGAATTACAGGGTATGGTGGAAGAATCAAAACAAAGAGAAGCTTATCTCGAAAATGAACTTGCAAACATGTGGGTTCTTGTGGCGAAGTTAAAAAAATCTCAAGGCGCTGAAAGTGGTGTGCATGAATCTTCAAAAGAGGGCCAGAAGATCAATGATCTTGAACTTTGGAATGGTACAACGCAGGCAAAAGGATTTTGAGAGCATTGTTTGTAATTAGCAGAAGGATCAAGTTTCTCGTTTACTTTGTGTTGGTGATTGGGATTGGGTTGTCTATTCCGAGTTCTCTTAGTAATCAATCTCCTGGTAGATGTTGTACAAATTAGGTTACCATCCTTGCAATGTTGTGTAGGTGGACTGTAATATCAAGGAGATCTCTATAAACACCTTTCCTTTTGGTAATAATATCTATGTGCTGCTGCTCCGATCGTTTTTCTCTGAAGATAAATATGCTTTTTGCCCAGCTTCTCCAGCTCCTGAAGCTGCCGACCTTCAGCTGAGATTTTGTGTAGATACATTACTACTCATGGATACGATATCTAATTTGTTGTGGAGCTTCAAGCAACATGAAAAAAACTTACAGGAAGAGGCAATAACTTCGATTCATATATCCTCTAGTTACAACTAACCTGCAGGGCTCAGAAAAAATTCTTCATTTTGATCACTAACACAAAAATGAAAATGCAATATTTAGGAAAAGAAAACTGTCAACAGGTATTTTGGGAGGAAAACATCTAGTTACCGTATTATGAGTGACCAACTAGTATTTATAGGAGTACAAACCTAACAAACTATTTACAAGAATATCCTTACTAATTTATTATCTACAAGAATACTTAAATTCTCTTAACACTTCCCCTCAAGTTGGAGCATATATATCATAAGCACCCAACTTGTTACAAATGTATTTCACCCTAGAGTCCCCTAAACTCTTGGTAAACACATCAACCAATTGATCTACAAACGGTACATGAGATGTCTTGATAACTCCGTCAAGCAATTTCTCTCGAATGAAATGACAATCAACTTCAATATGTTTTGTCCTTTCATGAAACACTGGATTAGACGCAATATGAACAGCTGCCTGATTATCACACACTAAATTCATAGGCTGTTTATACTCAAACCCAATTTCAAGTAACATACTCTTCAACCAAATCAACTCACACACAGTGTGAGCCATAGCGCGGTATTCAGATTCTGCACTTGATCTAGAGATAATTGTTTGCTTCTTACTCTTCCATGACACTAAATTACCACCAACAAATACACAATATCCTGTGGTCGATTTTCGATCTAAGGCAAAATCAGCCCAATCTGCATCACTATATCCTTCAATATCAGTGTGTCCATGATTTTGATACAGCAATCCTTTTTCAGGTGCACTCTTAAGATACCTGAGAATCCGTATAACAGCATCTCAATGACTAGTACGAGGGGTATCAAGAAATTGACTCACAACACTCATTGCAAATGAAATGTCAGGTCTCGTTACAGTGAGATAATTTAATTTACCCACAAGTCTTCGATATTGCCTAGGATCATCTAGTAATGTACCTTGATCTCCTACTAATTTCACATTAGAATTCATAGGAGTATCCACAGGTCGGCAACCTAACATTCCCACTTCATTCAGCATATCAAGTACATATTTTCTTTGACATAAATAAATCCCATATTTAGATCGAGCTATCTCAATACCCAGAAAATACTGTAGATGACCTAAATCCTTTGTCCGAAAGTTTGCCTGCAAATTGGATTTAAGTTTCTGAATCCTCACAACATCATCACCTGCAATCACAATATCATCCACATAAACAACTAATAAAATTTTACCAGCATTAGAATGCCGATAAAATACAGAATGATCTACTCCACATCTTGTCAAACCGAATTCCATGACAACACTACTAAATCGGCCAAACCAGGCCCTCGGAGACTGTTTCAATCCATATAAGGATTTTTTCAAACGACAAACCAACCGCGAATTCTCTCCCTGAACAACAAATCCAGGAGGTTGTTCCATATATACCTCTTCTTCTAAATCTCCATGCAGAAATGTATTTTTCACATCCAACTGATGCAATGGCCAATTGTAAGTTGCTGCCAAAGAGATAAGAAGACGAACCGAGGTAATCTTTGCAACAGGAGAAAATGTTTCTAAGTAGTCTACTCCATACACCTGAGTAAATCCTCTAGCTACCAGACGAGCTTTCAATCTATCAATAGAACCATTAGGCTGCACTTTTATAGTGTACACCCATTTACAACCAACAACAGGCTTACCTGAAGGACGAGGGACAAGATCCCATTCAATTTGATCAGTGGTAACCACATTAACAAATCTTTCAACCATGACGAATAGCACTTCAAACCAAAGAAAGGGTCAAAACTCGAGATGATAGTGACGTGTGAACAGTACGCCGTGAACAGTAATGCGTGAACAGTACGCGTGAACAGTGCCGCAATGAACAGTGCGGCTGAACAGTACTTTTGACTAGATGTTAACCCTAACCCTAGGACTTTTGCTCTGATACCATGTCAACAGGTATTTTGGGAGGAAAACATCTAGTCACCGTATTATGAGTGACCAACTAGTATTTATAGGAGTACAAACCTAACAAACTATTTACAAAAATACCCTTACTAATTTATTATCTACAAGAATACTTATATTCTCTTAACAAAAACTATTATGTGAAGTAAATGCAAAGTAATCGTTGAGTCTGGACCCAATTATTGAGATGATCCTACCTTGAAATACAAGGCACGTTGTTTTGTGTTGTTCGGGTCTCCATAGCAAACATCTAAAAGCTTCAAATTCCCCAGGTTGGAGTGCACCGTCATCTCCACATTCATTGTCAGACTCATACCCATTTGGAGCAATTTAGAACTGAATTTACTTCCTCAGAACCAAGCAATCGAAACTCTTCACGAAGTTTTTTCCCATTCCTTTAATAAGCAAAGAAAATCTTCTGCTCCTTCATTTCTCACCCGAATATAATTAAAACTTCTAGGCTTACTCTTGAATACAAGTGCTTAGCTAGATGGCTGACTGATCGAGATAAAGATGACTAGACTACCTCAGTTTCAGGATGATTCAATTGCATGCCCATCTCTACATAACAGACTTGAGAGAAGTGTCAGTAGCTTTATAGATGAGAAGAAATAACACGAACTAGAAAGGCAACAAAATTATAAACTTGACAGCCATCCATTTACTTACAAGTGTTAAATCATCCAAACAAAGACCAGTAGACATGGCACCTCAACCACAATATACGTCCGCCAATGTCAATTCATGTCGTACAATATCAATTTCTGAAGACTTTTCGGCAGCAGAGTTAGTGGTCTCCGTTATGGCATACGAGCTAGCATCACTAACCGTGGATCCACTACTTTCTGTGCTTGAATTTCCTGGAGTGTTTATGTATCAGAGCCACATGTTTGAAGGAAATAAGTCTCTACACTTTATCTTCTCTTCTCCTACAAGCTGTTTTTATGAATATTGTTCATGAATATCGTGAAAATATGCAATGGTTAAATCTTCATGGCAGCTTAAGTTTTTTTATTTCCTTCAAACAAGGCAAAGATACATATGGTTAGAAGGGTATCCAAAGTCACTTCATAAAAGTCCCTTGAAATCATAGCGTTAATGCTACATGACTAAGGTAATATTATTTGAACACTAGTTCAATGCACTGCTCTTAGCATCTGTTACTATCCAACAAAAAGTCTTAAGCTATAGTAAATGTTTTTTTTTTCTTGTTCAATAACATAATATTTTTGAAATTGAAATTCGTACTTATTTTTTGGTGAAAAAAAAAAGCTTTAGCCACTGACTACCATACATGCAAAGATGAAAATCATTACAAATGGAAACCATTTAATTTGTCAGTTCTTTCAAAGCATTTAAACAAATAAAATAGAATGCATATGTAAATCTAGGGGTGGCAATTCGGGTCCAAATCAGGTTGGCGGGTCGGGCTCGGGTCAACCCGTCAGAAAATCTGTTGACCCGAACCCGACCCACCAACCCGTGACGGGTCAGGTATGCTGACCCGAACCCGAAAATTTCAGGTTGACGGGTTGGCGGGTCGACCCGAAATGACCCGAAACTTAATTTTAATTTATCACTGTAATTTCTAATAAAATCAATTTCTCACAAAACTAATTACATAATCAAGTAATAAAAATTTAAATAAATAATTCCAAACCAAATCTAAAATAAATTAAACACCGTAAAAGTGTTTTATCCCAAACAAAATACAAAATAAATTAAAACAATATAAAAGTAAAAAATAATATAATATATTATTTGTCCAAATATAATAATTTTAACTTCACACAAATTAAATAAATTCATTTAGGATTAAGTAATTAATGCCTTTGAAAAAAAGAATAACTTAGTTTAGTTAGATAAAATTATTTTATGTTTATTAAATTATTTTTAATTCGTAAACGGGTCATATCGGGTCATATCAGGTCACCACGGGTTGACCCGAAATCGACATGTTTTCTTTTCGGGTTCATCGGGTCCAACCCGATTCTGACCCGAATTCCCGAAACCTCAACCCAAACCCATTAATTTCGTGTTAGGTTCGTATCGTGTTTTCAGGTCATGTCGAAAATTGCCACCCCTATGTAAATCCATAGAAAAGACCATCCTTTTTTTTTATGTGGTCAATCGAATTATCTTTAAAAAAAAAAAATCAGCATCACATTCACTTAAAAGCTTAAATAATGTGATGACCTACACCATTTTTGTCACACACGACAATATTATAACATCTATCTTACTTTTGATGGGAATGACTAATGAGAGAGGCTAGAGGGAGATGACTCATCTAAATCAGGGGAAACACACATCCTCTGAAATTTTTTAACTGTAAGCACGAGATTTCAAACATTCTACCTACAGTCAAAGAGGATTTTAGAATTAAATCCCTTCTTCTTGGCTTGCTAACTTACATATGGTAAGTTTGTTTTTAATGAGCTACATATGATGTATCCTTTGAGGTCTTTTATCCTATAAAAATCACGAGCCCAACTAGCCTTTTATCCTACATATGATGGTTAGTTGCTTGCATGCACATTCCTTTCCACACAAACCTCCGCGCGCGTATCTTAAGCAAGAGTGCAACTACAAATGGCATTTTTTAAAACAGAAAAGTTCCCACTTTCTACTCACTCAGTCAAGACCTGAATAAAAAGTGGGAAAAAGACACATTGGTGAAGATGAATGCTTATGCTTCTAATTATTCTGTTCAATTCATGACTGACATTGGATCAGATGCGAAGAACGCTGCACGCACCCCTCAACAATAGTGTGCTTGTAATAGTTTAACGCAGGCTTTTGTCACAACAGATAAAATTCCTGCAAAATATATCCAAAGCAAAAGGATATCTTCTTTCTTTCTTTTCCCAGAGCATCTAAAATTATGTGCCGATTTTGATAATGTGTACGTGTAGCAGGATGCATGCTTGTGCATAACTTAGCAGCAGATGCTTTCTTTCTTAGGTCGCCAGCACAATATTGGTGGTCGAGATGATCCTACGGAACTCTCTGCATGCACCACCAATAAACTAAAGAGCAAATTGCGGCAAATGTCACTGAACCATACACTTCTGCTAGTCCAAGTCACTAAATTATTTTGTTAGCTAAAAATGTCACTGAACTAATCAAATTGCATGTTTTATGTCATTCCGTGTAATTTGACTGTCAAGTCAAATAGAATGGATGTCACGTTACTTGCAAGCGCATTTTTTCAGGGGCAAAGTCATCTAAACAATTTTTTTTTGAAGTTTTTCTCCCTCGTCTTTTTCTCTCTCAACCATTAGCAGCAAATAAAAGTTTAAAACTCCCTTCCCCCCAAAACCCAAAATTAGGCTAAAAAATTACAGATTCAATATAATCTTGAAGTGGTATGGTTTTAGCTCTGAACTAAAGATTTATTGTTTTGGATATGTTTGTGACTGGGGAGGAAGGGAGCTCAAGTCACCGGTGAAATTTTTGTGATTATGAAAAAATTCTCTTCCTTTTTTTAAAAAAATTATAAAATTTCGAGTTATTGGTGAAATTTTTCAAAAGCTTTAATTCGTACTCATATATATATATATATAGTTTCATGGAAAATCCTTGTATCAAAAGCTTTGAGATCCTTGCTTATGATTAAACAGCATCACACTCTTGATACCATCTAGGCATCTGAAGCTTAACCTATTTTGCTAGCCTTTTAGCTAGATTTGTACCTTTAACCACTGAATCCTACTCACTCAACTGTCCACCTTCTAATTGGACTATCCTAGCCCATTGCCTCGGGCAAAGATGGAGTGATACACCCAGTAACTGTAAATCAAGTGAAATGCTCTTCTACTACTAATTATGAATTTACAAAAGCAGATTTGTAGCTAACAAGTGATGAATCCTGGTAATGTAAAAGGAGGAGCCATTGGCACCGATAAGGCCAAACATCTCAAGAGTATGGTATTTTTTTCATAACAGTCGTAACTGAGGATTAAAGACCTGTATAAGTCAGACAACTATAACGCTAAAGAAGCTTTTAAAAAATTTGAAGGTATGCAAAACTTAGAGTATCAAGAAATTAGGAAATCAAAAGAGGCCATTCAGCCATCATTAGAGATTCAAGGACTCATCATAACTATAAGCTTACAAAGCAAGCCAATAATGGCTGACCGAGGATTATATCCTAAGACCAGCAAAACAAACTAGATGGCCTTCGAGTCCTACCTCTGCAGGTTGACATGTGACCAAAAACTAAGAAAAAGATGCGAAAAGTTAAACAAAGTTAAACAAAGCATGCCAGAATTGTAATAAAGGCTCCATTAGGCAGTGACATTATATCTGTTCCAATACAACTAAAATGCACTAAATATTTTGTGAACACGGAAACCCAGCAAACACTAATACTCCTGAAGATTACGTATAGGCACAGGTTACCTGATCAATAGTTGATACAGTAGGATTAGTACTTTTTGATTCAGAGTTCAGACTCACTTTATGACACCATCAGGATATTACATCACCGACCTACACATGGTTGGTGGTGTCTTTCCTTCCCAACTGAGACAGAATCAAACGTCATATGACATCAAACATATATTTAAATCTTTCATTAGATCTTGATTAGAGTTAAGTCACAACACGTACCTAGTGGCTATAAAGACACGAGATATATTGGTAAAATAGTGAACAACCAAGAGGTTCTCTCTCAGTCATCCACTTACTTTAACATCAAGTTCTCAAATTTTCAAAACCATCCACATTGAAAACCAGAAGTGATCCTACATTCCGATTTTTTGAGAATCTTCCTTTTGCATTAGCATAAAACAACAATGCATGATAGAGATCCCAATCTCACAAGGGGCAAAAGTTACAGCCATAATGTGGAACACCAAAAGCCAAAAGGAGTTCATTACAGAGAACAGCAATACTACTACCTTAACTTAGACAACATTTCTATATTCCTTGCCCTCTAACATTGTAAAAACCATGCAAAGATAGTATAAGCCAAACTTTCCAGACTTCATCTGATAGTAATTGGAGATCAGCTAGCTGTTCTGCAGTTTTAACATGACCAGGAGAAATAATAAAACTTGAAGTTTTTCCCTTACCAAATGAATATCTACTTCAAAATGTCTAATACACTTATGGAACACAAAGTAATGCAATATAGCTGCTTGATTATCACATCACAATTCCACGGGCTCAAAAGTCCTGGCTCGAGCCCTTAAGTAGCTGTCCATTCCACATCAACCCACCAGCAAATTTTTCTTTTATTTATTTTTTTAAATTGAGAAACCAAATCTAATACTATGTAGAAAAACGAAAAAGAAGACCTAGGAAGCATAACCCTAAACCGGGTGAAGTCATCAATTGATACGAAGTAATGTCACAAGACTTATGAAAAGTCTTGATGTGGGAAATTAACCCAATTAGTTTGATAAGACAATCACCAGTTATAATTCAACAAACTTAATTAAAGTGAACTGCCCAAAAATAATGGAGCGAGCCTTCTCAGTTTCAAAAAGATGAGACTCCAAAAACAAGATCACCAACCCCCATTGTTAAATATTCATGAGAAACCTATGTTAGATTGCAGAGTTCAGAAAATCTAAGTAAAGGTCATTAATGTAATTCTCAAGAATTTAAGTTACATAAAAAAAAAAAGAAGGATTGCTTCGTATTGATATTGTGAAGAAACAAGTCTAAGGTTGACAAAATGAATAATTATTGTTTGGTTCATTTGACCAAATAGATACCAAGAAATCATCCTGGTTCTTTATTAAGGACAAACAGAAAAACAAAAATCAACCTAGCACATCTAACTTAAGCAAAAGCCTACAGATTATCATGGAAACTGCAAATCAAAAATATATAAAAAATTCAATTTATTCGTCAAAAAGACCCTGCTAAGTGTAAGTCAACCAAAATTCAGGCACTACATGTGTACACGCGCACACACATATTTGTACGAGAGAAATAAAGCCAGCAAGTTCATTGCAAAGTCATTGTAATTTGGGCAGAAACAGAAAAGAATGAACGATAAAAATACTGTTCGAACCTCTGACTAAAAACTTATGGAGCTTATGGATTCCGTTTTTTTTCAAAACATGTATTTTAAACACGTATCTATAGTAACACCCCTCGGAACACCAGAAACAGTACCCAAAACACACACATGCAAAATGCAGCCCCCTCCCCCAACTCAACCAGCCCATTGCCCCTTCCCCCATCACCACCCTGCAGTCCACTCCCCCTTGGTGGGTTGCTGGGGGAAGGGGGAGGAAGGGAGAGGGGGTGGGGATGGGGATGGGGGCTGCAGATTTGGGGAACAGGGGAGGCTGGCGGGTTGGTAGGGGAAGGGGGAGGAAGGGAGGGGAGAGGGTAACGGGTTGGGGGAGAAAAGTGGGCAGAAGAGAGCTGGAAGAGGAGAGAGAGAGTGGCAGGAAGCAGTGTGTGGGAGGCAGAAAGGTGGGCTGAGGAGGGGGTTGCTTGCCACTTTCGGTAAAGATAATTCTTTCCGCAAACCTGATACGGCCGTCAAAACAACCTTAAAAAAAAACCAGGCGACATATTTTTAAGATACACGTCTACAGTAAAGTTTTTTGAAAACACCCAATCCATTAAATTTCTTCAATCAGAACAGGAGATCACTTTAAGTCAGCTATCTTAATTCAAACTTCTCCAAAAGAAGGACAATACAAGTAGTAGAAAGGGAAGTTCTTACTAACTGGTAGTGAACAAAACCAATCAGTTTGATTTCAGAAAGGGCAATGAAAACAACCTGCCACCTGCAGCTTCATGTGGTGGCGAGAACCCTAAAAGCTTTTCAATATTAGCCCTAATTGCAATCGAGCACAAAAAGCACAAGAAGAACACTGAACACAACGTGTCGTGTAGTCCCCAGATAGGCCCCTATAACTCAACCTGCGAAAAATTTGTAAGGGCCAAAGTGGCAACTTAGCCACAGGTTTCCTTTCATGTAGATTGTTCAGTGTATTAAAAATGACTAAGAGAACCAGGATGAGAATCAACCCAGGCTTTAATTTGAACAAGTACAAGTACAAATATGGATTTTTTTAATGATGTTGCAACACAGGCTATTTTGCTGATCCTGGATTTCTTGGCGATTTCATTGCTTTTATTGTGATTTTTCGTACGATCAAGTTTTCTTGAGGCTTTGTTACTTGCAGATTTGAGAGACTTGTGGGGGTTGATGCAGTAGATTAATAGCCAAGATAAAGCTTCACACAATATGGCAGAAAATAGTGAGATTTTCATGACTGCTAGGCTATCTGAGTACCTAAGATGAGAAAACAGCATCTGAGCCATCCTTTTTCTTATTTGGAGGAGTCGAGAAAGAGAAGGGGGTAGACTGTCGGTACCTAAAACTGAAAGTCACTTATTTCATACAAGCCCACCCTTTATCTTTCCTCAATAATAAGTTAGTAATGCAGGTCGAAGATTAAGTTAGACCAAAATTAATGTAGCAGTAATAAGTAATAAACATTTATTGCGATAAAAGTACAAGCCAACTTTAATTATGGACATATGACTGTTGATGGGTTAATTGAATGATTTGATTTATGTTTTCAAACACAACTTATTACACATCTTCCATCATTAAGCAGGAAAACAATGTGCAAATGTGATAAGGCACGCTGTACTGAGATACTTTGTCTTGATATTTTCCTTTTGTTGACTAACCCAATTTGAAGGCATTTCACTTTTCCTTGAGTCATTGTTAACCTCAATTGTTGTTCCAATTATGACATGAAACAACTTCAATTTGTTATGAACCTTAACTTTTCAAATCTTTATTATGAACATCGTTTTAGCAAGATTTGTAATCCTACCAAATGGCTTGTTTCATGACACCAACAAAAATTGGTATACCCAACTTTAGGATGCGTTAGTTTACAACTAACTCTGTAATATAACTCTCTGTTTCAAAACTGATGCCATGATTGTTCTTTATTCATGGCGATATAATACTTACAACTTCACTCAGAAAAATTATAAGTATCCAAAACTGCAATTGGAAAGATCTATACTTTCAATTCTCAGTCTTTAAACATTCAAGTTTGCAAGCTTCAAAACTTCTTACCCGAAAAAAAAAAATAGAAGGTGATGGAATTTCCTACAGCCGTCTTTAGAATTCAGCTAATCCAAAGACTGCACAATAAACACATGTAACTCACAATGCTAAAACTCAAATACAAAGGGCAATAAGCAACACCTTCTAGATCTAATGAATTAAACACGATAAATATTTACAAGATACCATGGTCATGATGACCAACAGTTTCAAAGTGGCCTTTAACTGTTTGATAACTACTAGAGCAGAAAGTCCACCCCCGAAAAAGCACAATTAGCAATATATTGACTGGTTTATGAATAAGCAGGGCAATGATAGATCAAGTTAGAATGCTTGCTCCCAACAAGTGTGGGCAAGGTGCTTTTCAGACCCCAAAAAAAAAAAGGTTTCGGCAAGAGCATTAATCCTATAAGGAGGTCTTACCGACAAAATTTATGCTCAGAGTCTTTAGAATATCAAACATCCGAATCACAACATACTGTAAATTCAGAAATTAATGAATGCAAAGATCAATAATTTATCATAGACAGCAAAACAAAACAGAGCAAAGAGATTTTAGATTGACATGTGAAGCAGGAATAAACCAACAAAAAACAGCTCACTCTGTTATGAATAAAGATTCTAAAAACTAACAAACCTCAAATAGGCCTAACAAAAGATAAGCAATAATTTAATAATTATCACAAAAATTGACAACTGCAACAACATACAGAAATGAGTTCTTCATTACTTTTCCGGTTTCGGGAAAGAATAAAGTTGGAAAAAAATATCAACAGTACTATTCCATTCAATGACTAAATACTTAACAGTCTACTTCCAATTATGATCTCAAAATTCAGACTTCCAGAAAGAAAATTAAAAAAACAAAAGGTGACAACTAAAAACTCAAAACACTAGGCAATTAATACCAAAACTAGGAGCTTTTTGGCGGATGGATCAGATCAATCAGCTGGTTTTGGGATCGGGCATGGGGAAAAGGCCAGCACCAGCAGCTCCGCGTGGCGGCGAAAAACCTAAGAACTTCTGAAGGTTAGTCCTAATACTAATCGAGCAAAGAAAATACAAAAAGGCCATCGAACAATCAGTCATGTCGTCCCCGGACAAGCCACGATGACTCATCTTCTGAACAATCCGCAAGGGAACAAACGGCAGTTTCGCAACGGGTTTCCCTTCGAACAAAGTATTCAACAATCCGAAAACCATAAATAAAACGACCGCGACGACAGCGCCGGATTTGAACTTAAATAGAGACAAATCGCGGCTGGATTCCTTCAAGGAGGTCTCGACGCGGTCGATTTTCTTGGTTTTTGATTTCTTAGTGAGTTCACTGGTGCCGTTAGGGGTTTTCATGGTTTCGAGCTTTTTGGAGGCCTTGTCTATGGTGGATTTGAGAGACTTGTAGGAGCTGGTGCGGTAGATTAGTAGCCACGAGATAGCTTCGCAGACTACGGCGGTGAAGATTGAAATTGCGACCACCGTTAAGCTGTCGGAGTATTTTAGGTGGGAGAATAATGTAGAAGCCATCGGCCGCCGGTGAAGGTGGTCGTTCGCCGGAGTATATAATGATTTGACTATAATGATTCAGCTCCGGTTGGCTGGGGAAGGGGAATTCAACTTTGAAGATGCTTGTCTTTTTCCTCCTCAGATTTTCTTTTATAGCTCCGGAAACTTTTTACTTTTCCGGGGAAGGACTGAATTTGAGACTAATTACTGATGATCCATGGCAGTTTAGTTGTGCTTCATATAGGCCCTTGTATTACTTTTTCTTCTCATTGCAATTTGCCACACAAGTAACTTTAAACCATGACAAAAAAAAATTTCTTTATAGTATGAACTATAAATAAGACCTTCACGTGAATTTACATGCAAAATAGAATGAGACTGAATAGAATTGTTCCATAATTAAATTCAGATGCCATGAGTGGTAGAGGAATCAAAAGTGTGAGTTGTCATTGCCTAATTTCCTACTAATACCTAATGCTTGATTTTTTTTTCTATCCAAATAAAAAATAAAAAAATGCATGATTTGGATTTTCAAAATACAACTAGTGAAGGCAAGTGATGCATGAAAGACACATGACCATAAAAGCATTCAAATGTTCCTCAAAATAAAAAATAAAAAATATTGGATTAGACAACTTGATGATTAGTTTGATTAGATGATTCATGGTTTTATCTATTGGGAATTGATATTGATGATGAGGAGTTATCTCCGAGTACCTTGATAAAATTTAATAAGAGAATCCTAAGACCCCGACATCCAATACCCGATGCCATAAATGAAGACAGTTATGATTAAAAACAGAGAAATATTGATTTAAACCTTCACAAAATATCCATTTTTTCTCATGTAACCTTTATGGTGTTGCCCAAGTTTGAAACTCGATGCAGTGTGTTAATTTAACATAATGTATATGTTGATTTTAGTTTGATAAAAATTAATTTTTTTTTTTTAACTATTGACCTTAATGGATAGAGGATACTCAATGGACAACTTGAACCCGCGAGATGGTTTGGTAATGAGAAATTGAGAATTAAAACCCTAATCCGCTGCTATCCTTGCAAACGCATACACTGATTTGCAAGTGCTATCGGATTTTGGTCTCAAATGTGACATTAAGCAGTGGTATAACAATAAATAGCGGAGATTACGAGGGTAAAACTTATCTACATCAAGTTCCAGCAGTTTTCATGTTGCTTGAAGAAAACAAAAAATCCTCCTACAATTATAGGAAGGTAGTACTGCGAGTGCATAAATGCGTCATACGTTTCTTAATTGAAGTCAAACTCTAAACAATACAACAATAAATAAAATTGCACAACTACGTCATATGTTTTTTTAATTTAAGTCAAACTCTAAACCTTACAACAATAAATAACATTGCACAACTACGTCATATGTATTTTAATTTAAGCCAAACTCCAAACCTTACAACAATAAATAAAAAAAAAATAGAAAAAATTAAGCCTCTATTTGAGTTACCCTTTTTCTTCACAAATGGTTTTTGTTTGTGCAATTTACAGTAACAAATTTCAAAAACAATTTAAAAAATGCACATCTAAAATACACAAATAAAAATAAATTTTATCATTTTTTCTTCTTTCACCCACCACCACTTGCCGTTGCCACTCATCACTAGCCTCCTCCCTCCTTTATCACCACTACTATCGCTACCCTTCCCTTCCTTTCTCCTCCTTATCCCTTTTCCTCTTATTTGCCTCCCTTCCCCCACCATCCCTACCCCCTCCCTTTCCCTACTTTGGTTGCGGCTTCTAGTCACAACTAGATAGGCAAAAGAAAGAGACAGAGGTTGGAAGGGGAGGACAAAGGAGAGGTGGCCACAACTAGGTCAAAATAAGGAAAGGGAGGAGTTGGGTGTGGTGGGGAAAGAGAAGGGAGGGGAAGAGGAAAGAAAAGGGACAAGGAGGAAGGAGGAAAAGAGAGAATGAGGGAGGGAGGGGAGGAGTAGGGGCGGCTACGATGGCAATGGTGGAGAGAGAAAAGAAGGGGTGGTAAATGGTTGTGGATAGTGATTTTTTTAAATTTTAAAAAAATAATATTTCAATAAAATTTTAAATTTTAGTGCCAAAAAGTTAGATGGCTTTCAAAGTATTAAGTTGGTCGACTTTTAACCCTTCAACTATTAAATACATATTTTTACTTCTTAAACTTGTAAAATTGTATATTCTCTACCATTTTAACTAGAGATAATTTTAGAAACCTCATTGAGATTTATATTAATATTGCTTCGCACTTCTACAGTTTTTAAAAATATCATTAACCTCCTCTAAAACCATATACACTTTGTAACAATGTTACCTTTATATCATTAAAATATTCATATAATAATCATTTGATGAGATATATGCATATATATATATATTCGACCAATTCTATCCTTTGATGTTGTCTTATATTAAAATTTCTACCAAATTGATTATAATATAAGATTTACATGTTTTACCTATATTCTTTTTTATATGTTTTGCTTTAAAATTGTTAAAGGAGTAAATATAATTTTGTCGCGTTGATATTGATTAATGGTCCCATCTCACTAGCATGGAAGTTGAATTATATTTCTGTCTGAAACTTCAAAGCTACCAAATGATATATTACCATAAATTTCGAAAGAGGTTTCTGAAACTGTCTTTAACTAATGTCTTTAACTATTGTCCAATTGAATTGGATCTTGGGAGTATTCCATTTATCTTTATTGTGTTTTTTTGGTCCGTAGGAGGGCCAAAGCCCAAAAAAATCGACAGTTACAAATAATGGGCTGGTTCAACTATCCCACACCGGTCCCTACGCTCTCTCCCCCTCCCCTTCCAAAAAACCCTGTAAATGGGTCGGTGACCCGTTTGTTGAAGTGCAAAGATCGAAGGGCCTGGATTGCAGTCAACATGATAAATGATGTTAACTGCTGTACTGGGTACTGACCACAAAATTGAAAGATTCTTCCGCTGGGGAGTTCCAAGATTTTGTCGCCCCAGTTGTCCTCTAGCTTTTCTTGTAGCTTTGCCTAAACACTTTCTTTCGCATGTTTTGTTCTATTGTTGGACTCGTGCTGCCCTGATTACCCATCAATTCGCTCCATTTCAACAGTAAACTTCTGTACAATTGCCAATTTTTGTATAGAAAGAATTAGCTGTGTGTGAAAAATACACTCAGAAACACAGGAAAAAGTAAGCGACAAACTATCAAACTAAGATTTTGTTGCCACGACAAATGATTAATTCATAGTTATCATGAAAAATAAGATCATGTTCCAATGGTAAATTGTTTTCGCTGCTTGATTCATTTGTATGTTCCTACCGTCTTAAGCAAATATCAGTACGGAAGGTGTAGATCTCGTTTGAATTGCTATTTTTCTGCTTTTCTGTGAGTATTCTAATTATGTCACATACACCGTATTCTATAAATTAAAGATCTATAGTAATTTATTCTTCAAAAGCTCTTCAAAAAATACAATCCAAACAACCTCTTAAATTGCAGCAGAACTTTACACTAATAATAAGTGAAAGCAAAACGGACTACTTCTTCAGCTTGTAATGAAGGTTAAAGGTCATTTTCTTTATGTGTCCATTGATGCCCTCTAATTCGTCCTTTGGGAAAACAGGCATAACAGATTTTCTATTATTCATATAGGGATAAGCAAAATGAGGGGGGCCTGAGCATAAGCTGTCGGATTTTGTAGTGATCGAAGATTGGATGTTCTTGTTTAATCTCCTCCCAAATGCTTAATTAGAAGCATAACAAGGAACTGGTACTACTAAAAATTCTCATTAATGTATGGCAGTTATTACCTGTTTGGCTGAATACTTTTAAAAAGAAAGAGCTTTGACAGATAATGCCCAAAAACAGTCTCCAGATGAGTCTTGTGATTATCTTTATATATGTGACTAATTACTTCTGACACTCAAAACGGAGAGAATTACACTATTAGCTAATGTCGGCTATCCAATAACTCCCTCGACTTGTTCACCATCTCACTTTTCCACGGCATAAAAGATATTGGTCGGTTACATGATAAACACTTTTAGAAAAGACACACATATATATATACTAGGAGGCTTCCCTGCGCAATGCGCAGGCGACAGGTGTTTTATTAAAAAATTTGATCGTTTATATTTTGGTGGACAATTTTTCCGCATATGGATTATAAGATTGTATGGCTAATGGAAAATGAGTGCGTGAACTCCATCAGGCGCCTCATTTTATGCCCTTTATTTTTTTTTTGTTTGCCAGCAGAGCTAGGAGCAAACCCGATTCTGATATTCCTAGGCAAAATAAATTAAGTGAAAAAACTTCGTAAACAGTAGCGAGGAACACATAACCAACTATGCAAAATAAGATTAAACTGATGATATTATATGCAATAGCCCTCAAATAAATGTGATTTACTATCATCAAGTCAAAGAAAGTTTTCAATCGCAAAATAAGAACAAAGATAAAAAAAAAAAGGTTCTTTTGGACAAGCTTTTACAAGATCAGCTCATTTGGCGGAAATGAACTCTGTGATTTTCCTCCTTTTTTCAAGATACTTCGGTGCTCTCTTGCTACTCTTTGGTCTTGGTGTTTTTTTCCTTTCTTCAATGCTTTGTGTACCTACTCTTTCCTCAAGCTTTTCATCCAGAATCTTATGAGTTGCACTGAAACTCCTCCTTACCAGAACACCCCTTCTTCAAGCTTCTGTAATTTGGATTTTGCCACTCATAGAGGCAGGTCTCCTGCAATGTTTAACTTCTTGCATCGTTTTTCTCACTGCATTTGCACACCAACTCCAATTTTTACCTTCCTTTCTTCATTACACAATAATTTAAGATTCAAAAATGGAGTTCAGTATGGTATGCAAACTATCTTGTCAACTACCATTAAAGTACAAGTTCACAGCAGAACTACAAGCAAGCTATAGAAAAACTTCCACTTGATTCTTGCAGCAAATGAGATCAAAGCTTTCAACTTCATTACCAAAGTGTGTGTACTACAATCCTCATGCTAAAGTGTAGCTGAATTTTTTAAATAAACTAAATATTTTAGTGAGAAAGAAAATTTGGGGACCCAAGAAAGACAATAAGTTAGGAATTTTACTTCTTTCGCTATAGCAGCAAAAACCCATTGCTTGGATGTGATTGGGATCAAGGGCTGGCAAACATTCTCTCTGAAACCAGCCAATCAGTTATTCTAGATCATAGTAATGTGTAGAAGTTGATTTAGGGATAGTCACATTGAATCATCAAACAGAAAGATCTAGAAGCTGCACAAAGTGTGATATTCCTATATCAACCGACTTCAATGATAATGTATAAGAGTAGATAATAGAACTGGAAACAATGTGAATTAATTTACCACGATCCATGTGGAAATCCTACAATGTCAATCTCTATTTAGAAGTCTTCAAACAACATGATAAAGATGAGAAATGATATCAGATAAGAAGCGTTTGGTAACTTCAAATTCTACGATGACAAACTTTCTAATTAGTAATACTGCACAGACATGGAAGCACTACAAAAGACATTGACAGATAACAATGAAAAAATACAAATATAGATGTAAATGCAAAAATACTTGGAGACCAAATTCAACCTAATGATCAAACAGGAATCGTGAACAAGATTATAATCTCTGCAATTTCCAAGCACTAATCAAATAGTAGTTTATGATTACATCCTCACAATTTTCGCAACATCGCAGAACTTGTAGATCAGATTATTCTTACATGACGTCATCTTAGGATCCTGCATTGCAAGTCTGGTTCACTCTCTAGTCCTCCGTAAATTTTCTGTAAGGGATTCACCGGGTTGTTTGACACAAATTAATAGCTTAAAAATAAGCACATGTTGTACATCCAAAAGGCCAGTAGAAGAATCACCTGAACTGTGGTTCCTTGTTTTGTTCCTGGAGGTGTTCCCTTAGCTTTCGAAAATGCTTATCCTTCTCAACAATTACAGGGAATACCCAAAAATTAACAAATACATATGAAATTGGAGTAAAAATTTCAGGGTTAATTTAGAACATAAGATTAAGACAACGAAACCTCTACCTCTATCACTGGACTTCTTTTCATCCAGAAATGGGAGTATCAAAACCACCAGCTCCTGGCTGAGGCGTAAGACGCTTCATGACACTTGCAAAAATAATAAGACCTAAAAATTGGAAAACTATCATAGCTGATATCTCTAAAACCCCAAAGAACAAACTAAAAAGTTGTACCAAAACTAACTATTATCAGCATTATATTAAAAAAAAAAATACACAAAAGCGTTACCATCACATATAGATATATTTGCCGAAAATCCACAACCTCTATGAAGGAATCCCACCTGATCAAAAGTTTAAATTCAAGGAAAAAAGATGAACAAAATATGAGAATAGATAACAATATAATTGCTGGGCAAAGAAGTCTTCACAAAAAAAAAGGTGAAAGAAAAGTAGAAGCAAAAAAATCCTAAGGAAAATAGATACATAAGGATGTAGCAATAAGAATTACTTGAACAAAACAAACAGCAAGAAAGGGGGGTAAAAGAGCAAGACCAAGAACCACAAGAGGAAACAAAGAAGCAGGAGACAAAGCAGAAATATTTTCTCAAGTTCTGGCACAAGAAGCCGTCGCTTGTGAATATAGTCATGACAAGCGGTTTCTCGGGGAGTGAGATGATCACGCATACTCCAAAAGCAAGAGTTGCAGGCTATGTGGATCAAAGGGTAAACAGATTTTGAAAACCAGATGCCCAAAACTTAACATTCTAAGCATGCATGTGAAGAAAGTGAACTATATGTAAAAAGGAGCAGAATACCTCCATTGATATACCAAACCAAGATAACAAAAGCAAATCCACTGGCACCTAAGATAAGAAAGTTGAGCACAGTATGCACGTGGGCATTAAAGACCTGAATACCAAAAATTGCACAGGAACATAAATAGATAAACCTGAAACAAGTGAGCAAAAAAACAGCAAAGAAAAACCAGGAGGAGAAGTGAAAAAAATTTCTGGAAAACAAAAGAATACCTGATTCTTCTCCTAAACAAGCGAAGGAAAACCCCTGGGAGTTCTTCTTCTTGAATATATACAGAAATTTGCAAGTAATTTGATCCTTGAATATACAGAGGAAGTTGCATAAACTTCATTTGTCTATCAAATACACACTATCGCATCAATGCATCATTATCAGTAGGATGCAAGAAGTAGGGGCGTCCAAAGACCAACAAGTATGAAATTACAAAAATGGTTAAGGTCAGGTATTAAGGATCCACATAATCAGCATCTAGAAGGGTAACACGGTAACAAAGTTTTGGTAATGGCAGACAATGATTTAACCGTGCTGTCAAATCTAATTGAAAGGTTAAAACTATCATTGGTGTGACCACCAATTTGACCAAAAGGCTTTTGCAGATAGTGTATATGGCTGATCATTAATAAATTGGAGTGCATGAACTCCATCAACAGCTTGGTTACCTATAAAATTAGCAATTAGTTCAGCCAAACTAAAGGTTAGAAGTGAAAATAAGAAGGCAGAAGAGGAACAACCAGTGGTTTCTAATGTATACCTCTGCTTTTTTTCTTTTTGTTCTTAATAGGTTTCACTTGTTTTGCTGATGAATGACTTCTGCCTGGATGATTCAACTATATATAATCAGAAGCAGAAGCCATAAGCTTCATATACATAGTGGTACGAATATGATCAAGGTATTTGGATGAACAGAAGTGGCTTGAGATTATATAATGGAACTATTACTTATGCATGTCAGCGTGATATTATGAACCAGTCAGAGAAGCTAATTTTGCAGCTTTGAAAGCCTGCCATAAGAAATACTGGAGCATTTTCAGTCATATCAGAAGCAATTAAAGAGTTTAGTATGTTTCAATGAGCTGATTATTTAATCAATTGTTAATCTGAAATTAGTTTACAGATGGTTTATTGCAAAACATGAGAGTGAAATAGAGTCTATGAGCATGGAACAAAAATAACAAATTTGTAGGTATACAACTAAATTGAGAATAAAATGACAATCTTATGACAGTTGTTAAGTAGGTGATATGCTAATTTGAGCTCTTCTGCACAGAAGGTAGTAATTTCACATCAAAGCTAGTAACCTGCACTTCTTCTTGTTTTAGCAGAGGGATTATGAGGAAGTTCATACACCTGGTATGTTGGCAGCAGAGCTGACAAACCTATTAAAAATAAAGTCCATCAGATTGTTAGAGACAATGGTACCAGGACTTTTTTGAAAAAGTTGAAAGAAGATTTATCACCTGAAGTTTTTTCTGCTATTTCTGTCAAGAATTTGTAGCAGTTCATACATATGAATGATTTATCTAAGAATCAAAGAAGAATACTAATATAGCTGGTGATAATAATGTTCATGGTTGTATATAATGAACAACAATCAATGATTAATTTTAAAGCTTAAATTACCTGCATTGTGTGTGATATCAGTGGCTACACATGTATGTTGTGTCATAGAGTTAGAAGTAGACCCTGCGTATGAAAGTTGGAAATAGATCATTGTATCAATAGAATAGTGTTTATAATATCAGTATCAAGAATACATTTAAAACAAAGTATGCCATGTACCTTTCTCCCAGCTTGAGAATGAAGAAATCTGGTCCTTCAATTTTTTACGCGACTCAGTATAAGATAGTTCACCACTATTGTTTGGAGACTGAGAAATTCAGATACCAGGTTTTGAAGCACCTATTACAATAAATAGAGTTGGGACTGGTGCCATGGATATTATAAAAAAGGAAATGCAATTGAAATAGGATAAGAAACAATGGACAGCCTAAACCACTACAATGTAGCCGGAAACAAACAAACATATACAGCTAACTTGAGGCGCATTTATTGATTCATGGTAGATAGAAATAGTACCTTTGAAGTGTTCCGTAAAATCAGAGCATGAGAACTGACTGCGTGAATCAGCTGAAGGTCATGGAGAAAAATACCAAGTTTAGTATACGTAAACATAGTGGTTAAAATTGTAAGAAAAGTTGGCAAAGAAGAATAAATATTGTCACTAACCTTGATTACAACCAATATTTCCAAGAACGTTTCCCTTGTCTTTGAAGGTTGGAGAAGGAACGGGTCTGGGAACTTTATTATTCAAAGCTAACCATCAATGAAGCAAGAGAAATAGACAGATTATCATGAACAGAGCATGAAGAGACAGATTATGAGAATATAATAAGAGTTTTTGGATTAGCATGTACCATGGGAACATTGTTCAGCAGGAAGGGTACGTATAATAGATGCAGAAGCTGGTGAGTTAGAAGCCTGTTGAAATTGCTGTGGCAAGGACTTGGAAAGGATTTTTTCCAATTAGAAGCCTCTCTATTCAAGGATTTTTTTCAATTAGAAGCCTCTCTATTCTTTTTGCGTCGAGGCTCTTTCTCTTCGACAGATAGAGCAGCAAATTTTTCTCTCTTTTTACGATTTCGATTATCCTTTTACGATCATCCCTTATCCATAGCTTAGAGTACCTCATGTTTTTTATACGCACAAACGAAGGCAGAAACAAAGACAGACAAAGAAGAAAGTAGGCATACGGACAGATATATATATTCTTTGTATATATATGCGTAAACAGGTATATCCGGTGATGCGTAAGGGACAAATTATTTACGTAAAATGCGGCAAGGGTATCAGTACAGAAGGAGCGAGGTATGAACTAAATATATTCAGGCAGAACAGAAAAGCAGTTAAACGAACGGGAAAGAGTACAAAACCTCCATGGAGAGAGCAGATGAAGCTAATCGAACCACTTCTACTACTGCGTATTATAAGAAACTTCGAACACCTGAGTAGAGATTGAGATGAAAGAAATATACACTATCATGAAACAAACGAACAGCTCATCTAAATTAAGTTTGGATGAGGATAAAACAATACCTGATCTCAAGGAAGCTGTAAGAAGTACTATTTAATTTGCAGGTAAACTGGTTCTGTGAATGTAGGAAACTATTTGCACGAAATCTATCTTTGCTATGTATCCGTCGTCCATTAGTAAGAAACAAGAAATATGGAAAATCGAGGCAAAGGAATTCCAAATGACAAAAAGAGCCAACCTTGGGAGGAAACTGGTCCATAAAATAAGCATCTGAAAGGCCAAAACAGTAAAAACAAAAGGTAGTGGCAGACAACTGATTTAACCCTTCTGACACATGATTCAGCTTCTTGGTCAAGATTCAGGAGTAGAGTATATCTCATGTTTATCACAAATCTAAAAATATCTGAATCTATATATTATCTAAGTCTACGTATTATCACTTACATACATTTCTATATAAAGGGTTTATTTAATATTTCTCTAATCTCTAAATCTATAGGCTCCAATTATTATGTCAACCATAATTCTTGATTTGTTTTCATGGTTTAATAAATATACATGTTCATATTAGAAATGTATGTAATATCTCTACATCTATGAGCTCCAATTCTAGTGTCCATCATAATTCTTGATTTTTTCCCTGATTTTAATGGCTTTTATCTAATATTTAATGGTTTTATCATAATTCTGATGGTTTTTTTTTTGGATTTTAATTCAGTAGTTTGATTAAATTCCTGGTTTTTTTCCATATTGCAGATTTTAAACATGGTTTTTTTCCATGATTGTTAAGTCTATGAATTTAAGTTCAGAAACTTCTGGTCTGAACTTAAATTCCTGTTTTTTTTTTTTTACATTTCAATTGAGTAATTTAATAAAATTCCTGGTTTTTTTTCCCGCATTTCACATTTTAAACATTGATTTATCATTTAAGTGAAGCTATAATTTCAAGAGAAGAGGCATTTTTTTCTTTCCCATCCGCACAGCTCTGGAATACAACAGAAGCCATCTATCTATACAAATAATAATCAAGGCAGGGTCCACAGCCCACAGCCAATAAACCAGCAGTCCAAATGCACTGAAGCAGGAGTGGGAGCACTCAATGAGTCAATGTACAAACCAGCACTGCAACGTACAATAGCCTGGAGCAGGCGGATGGCGTCGAAATCTGAGCAACGGTAGAAACACCAAGTGCTTCGGTCCAACGTACAAACCAGCATTGCAACGTACAAGAGCCCGAAGCACCCGATGCACTCGAAATCCCAGCAACAGTAGAAGGACCAAGTGCTTCTTATAAATATAAAGGATAAACAATTGATAATATAAACAAAATGTTTGATAATACAAAATGTGTTTAATTTGATAATATAAAGACATTTGATAATATTAAACACGTTTTAATATTAAACTTGTCGGACAAAGTTCAATTCATGGTTTAAGTTCAATTCTAAACATTGATTATGATTTAAGTGAAATTACTTTAAACGTTATAACACATGATCAAAGGGATTTGAAATTTTTTGGGATTGGTTAAATTTTTTCGACATCCACACAATTGTGGAGTAGAACAAAAAATTTAAAAATCCCGACTGCATAATAACGCTGAAAACCGCAAGCGGGATTCTGTGTTTTCCTATTTCAACGTTAAATCGCTTGTAAACATTCATTTATAGTAAATTTTAGATTCTAAAATTTGAAGAGCAAAAGACCACACAATTGTGGAGTAGAACAAAAAATTTAAAAATCCCGACTGCATAATAACGCTGAAACCCGCAAGCGGGATTCTGTGTTTTCCTATTTCAACGTTAAATCGCTTGTAAACATTCATTTATAATAAATTTTAGATTCTAAAATTTGAAGAGAAAAAGCCTTTTTTCCTTCTCCATCCACACAGCTCTGAAGTACAACAGAAGCTATGAAAGCCAGCTGCACAGCCAGCAGTCGGATGTCCAAATCACCGCAAAAGCTGAAGCAGCAGTGGGAGCAGTCAACTCACATCAAATGCTTGGGTCCAATTTAGCAAGAGCGGTCCCACCACTCAACGTACAAAACAGCAGCCCAAGGTACAAGAGCTTAAAGCAAACGGATGCACTCGAAATCCCCAACAGTAGAAGCACAAAGTGCTTCTTATATATAGTATAGATATATGGATTAATTTTTTATGCAATTGTCAATGTACAAGGTTTTTTATTTTTTTTTATTTTAATTATTAGTAGCCCTAGAAGCATAGTACTTCTTATTCTTAAAAATTCAGAGAGTGCGGTAGTGCACAAGTCTGACTTGGTGATTCACCTCCTAATGTCTATATAAGTTTCTTTAGACTCCTCTCGGATTAGGTTAGATAGTTGACGTTACAGACAAAAAAAAAAAATAGTAGCTGTAGATACATGACGCATAATTTTTATTTAAGTTTAATTATTTTTACAGATGTGGCATGTATCCAGTGCCATGTATTTAAAAAAAAAAAATCCTTATACTAACCAGTGCATAAAAAATTAATCTTATTGCATTTTTTTTCCTAATAAAATAAAGGGGCAAAATTGTAATTTACTTTTCTTTAGTCCACGAATACTTCATTATCATCAAACAGATAAATGGCCTTTCAATTCTTCCCTCTCCAATACGTGTAAGGCGAAGCAACTCTTTGATAAGCAGTAGCTGCTAAACCCAAAACAAAAGCTAAGCCAAACATCATGGCCTTTAATTAACCAAAAACCAAGTCCCAATGTTATGCACGAATAAATTGTGAGCAAAGTCAAGTTTTGAAAACCGAAACAAAAAAGTTTGAAACATTGATGTTGTCAAGCTAGTACAAAAATGTAATTAGCTTCTTTCAGGTGATTGTATACGTTATAGTATATGTCTTAAGAAATTGTACATGGTCAAATAAATCGAATTCTTTGTTTCTTTCACATTCTTTAATTGGAATCACTCACACCTTGGGGTAACTGTAAGATTCAGTTCCACCAGCTAGATCTCTTCCTTTGGATACTTATGTTAATGTAAACAAAGAAGTCAATTAATCGTGTAGCTTAAAGTGCATCTCTCAGTTAAAATTAGAACCGATTGGATGATTTTTTTTTTTTTTTGGGGGCATAACCAGAAAATTATTCTAACTTCTAATACTCTATCCCAGAATGAATAAACATATGTCCTTGTTAGCAAATTAGCATTGTTCTTCCTTAGCTTTTTCATGGCATACCGAGTTAAAGTTTTCACTTTCATGGGTTTCCCCATATTCATTCCATCTGGTTGTGTGGTGAAGTCAAGATAACTACAAAATTATGGAAAAGAGAAGTCAAATTACTCGTGATGTTGTTGAATAATATGCTTAGATCCATCATCTAAGAGGGACCTCACGCTTGACAGATCCACTAGGCACTAACCAACAAAACAAGATGAAAATTAACAAATGTATTACAGAAGACTAATCAAGATGGTAAGAAACTGCGACCATAGGAAACGATAGGGGTTGAGAAAGCCAGCCAAGTTGCTTGAATACTTCTGTCGTCCACTTCAATAATAACTAGTATGGAGATAGATTGACATTATAGGTGGCACATGTTACAGTCGTAAATGTATTAACTCGAGATGCATTAGCAATGGTGGTAGTAGCAGTAAGTACTATTGACAGAGCTGCCTCTAATTTTTTCCTTATGAAAAAATTTATATGACTAGTTTTCATCTATTACAATTTTTTTTTCAGTCAGTTGGCAATATCTATACCATCCTATTTTACAGAGAAGGAGGAGGAGCATCTATACTATCATGTTCTACATACTATCCTATTGTATAAAGGAGGAAGAATCCAACTGGATTCTATACGAGACTAAAGGAAAGACAGACTCGTCTAGATCAAAAGGGTGTTTTGACACACTCATTGAATTTCTTTTGAGGAAACTTTTCGACAAGTCCTTAAACTATTCACTTTGCATGGTTTTGACCTCTTAACTATAAATTCGCAAATGAGCCCTTCAAAAAAAAAACTTAATTTAAGGACTTTCGTCAATTTTGGATGTTAAATGTAACAAAATTATGGGCAAAATCAACCAAACAAAAAAAATTAACCATCAATTTGATTGGAAACCAACTATATTAAGTCAATTAATAATACGGAGTTTAATGTTTATTCATCTTCTTTCATCTTCCACCTTTTCTAACCCTAATTTGATGAAATGATCAGTCAACGATGCCTTTTAAGCTGTTTTCGTGGGTTGATTTTTTCGTTTGGTTGGTTTTACCCTTAATTCCGTCACCTCTAATGGCCAAAATTGATAGAAGTCATTAAAGTAAGTATTTTTTAAGGGTTTATTTGTAACAATTTATAATTGAGGGGGCAAAACTGTGCAAAGACAATAGGTCAAGGGCTGTTCGGAAAGTTTCTTCGTCTTTTTAGCTATAGGATGCGCACCCTAAGGCGGGATTTTAAATCTTTTTTTATGGCTAACTTGCTCAAGACAAGTTGGTTTTAAGATAAAAAAATTATTTAAATAATAAAAAATCAATTTAAAAAATGTATTTATGAATATAATTTTTTTTAAAAAAATAAAATTACAAACCGAGCAGACCTGTATAAAAGGATAAATGTTGTCAATCCATACACATCTCTTGACAGGGAGCTGGTTATGCTGTAACTTTGGGTCCTATGCCAGGCGTATATGGTACTATAAGGCAAGATGACGACGTGTAATTTCACTTTTTCAACGAAATGACAACATAATTTATTGTTGTGTATATCCAAAGTTTTTTGGAGGAAATTCAAAGTTGACAACATCCCCGACACAGCAAAGGTCTTGATGTCGAATCTCACAAGCATCCTTACGTTTTGTACAATATTAGTGCATGTAAGGGTGTGCGTGAACAATTCATTCAACAAGTTGTCTACAAGAAAATTATGACCACATTTTTACTTTTTGGAGAAAAACGTTAGTAATTTTAGTTTCAATTATCATTATAGGTTAGATCAGCACAACCTCAAAGTAGTAACGAGATTCAACTACATGACTTTCTGTAAGAAAACGATCCATTCTTACTAATTGAATCAGCTTATATTAGTTAAACACATTCAATGACTGTGCATTATTGTAAGCAATCACCGATAAATTGGTTAGAATTTTTCTTCAATTTAAAACACTCGAAATGCCAATATTGGCAAAATCCGATCGTGGTTAATTAACTAAACGCAAATCATTGCATTGGATGCATGAACAAGTTGATTTGTAGCAACTGCAGTATTACACATGAAATTTTCTCATACTGCATTGGATGCAGTATTTATACCTATGCACGTTAAAACAAAATGATCTCTAGGTGACAATAAGAACCTCAGAAATAT
The DNA here is from genome assembly GCF_003713205.1 of Coffea eugenioides. Taxonomy (NCBI): domain Eukaryota; kingdom Viridiplantae; phylum Streptophyta; class Magnoliopsida; order Gentianales; family Rubiaceae; genus Coffea; species Coffea eugenioides. Next base: position 15,975,220 of record NC_040040.1, read on the forward strand.
AAATAATTTTTCATAAGAATTAAATCAATTTGGAATGGAAATTGCTGCGACAATAGTCCAATTTTTACTGTGCTAAGGACGTACTTAAGCCACCCTAAAACCAATTTAGACTCAACTGTATATAAGAATTTAAAGCTTGCGGTACACTTGAAGACTAACTTTGCAAGAGTTGAAAGCTATTGATCACTTGGTCAAACGACTATGCAAGTTTAACATGGTGGTTTAAACTTCTTGTCCAAGCAGACTCTGAAATTGACAATGCAAAAATTTATTCTACTTCTTGGTCTTTTTTTTTCAGGGTTGTGACTTGTAAAAGAATCAACAACCCAAAAAAAAAAAAAAAAGAACAAAAGATGTTCATTTTGCTCGGGGAGAACCAATCTTTGCATACACAATTAATCTTGTCCAAGTAATGACTATGAAAATTTTTTCCCATCTTATGCATATTTATGCTAAGTGAAAAAATGTGAGAAAATTGTTCAAAACGTCTCTCACATTTTGTAAAATGATTTTTTATCCTTCACTTTTAAAAGTGTAATTTTATGTGTCTTACAAATTCATATTAGTCAAATTTGGACTCTATCATTTCACGTGATCATTTTTGAGGGATAAAATTATCAAATCACATTTTACATAATCCGATTCATAGTCCTTCACTTTTCATAAAATGAAATTTATGATCATGTGCAAGGCACGTGGTAGATTTCAGAAAAAAACTAATCGAAAATCTAAATAGTGACCAAATTTGACGAATGTAAATTTATAAGAGACATAAAATTACACTTTTTAAAGTAAAAACAAAAAAATCATTTTACAAAATATGAGGGACATTTTGAACGATTTTTTCAAAAATATTTAAGATGGAATATCAAGAACAATTTTTAAAAGTGTTAATTCCGCCTTTCTCACACAATGGCATAGGCTAAATTTACATAGCAAAGCAAAGTCTATTTTGACACACAAATCATAGCAAAGAGTGACACTAATGTATGTGAGATAAAAAGATAAACGGAACGATAAAAATGTGATTGAAATTCATGTTTATGATCTGATTAATATTTTTTTTTTGCAAATAAGAGGAAATTCAAACAAACTATGATTTGGGATTATATTACTTGGAAAATATTTTTTATGAGGAATTTTTGTTTTTTTGTTTTCATTTGAGACGATGCCAAACAACTCTTAATTAGAAAGAGAGTTACAGGCAATGACATTATTATTACGGAGGCGTGCTTTGACATGCGGTGATAATCGGAATCCAATCCATTCAAACTTTTTTTTTAACCAAAAAAAATAGCAATGACATTATTGTGAGTAGTAAAATGAGGGCGGGTGCTGCCTCCATCTTTGATTTCTCTTTTTTGGTTTTTTGCTATTTTAACCCCTTTTCTCCTACGTATCTTACCGCCTGTTTTTTAACCCCACAAGCCCATCATCATGACACCATCTCTCATTTCTTCTCAGGCCTCAATTTCTCTATTACTTTCTTCACACAATATATATATATATATATATACACTATATACATATATAAATATATAAATACAGATGTAGTATATAAAAATATATAAACGAAAATAGCACCAAATCTCATCAGCCTCAAACCCCTTTCTTTCTACCCAAAAGCTTTCCTCCTCTCTCCAAATTATCGATCATAAATCTCCCTCTTCGATCTTACCTGAATCCAATTTAGCCAATTTTCAATCACAGATTTCCAGATATATAAATTCAATTTTCCATTTCCTAAAAATCCATTTTCGGATCTGTTTGAGATTAATTTAATTTAACCGATGCTGCAGTTTTATGCATTGATGATTATGAATAGAAATCCGATGCCAAGGAATCGGTTCTTTTATATATTTTAGAATTTTTGGATTTGGGTTTGTGGGGATTGGTGGGAGAAGAAAGGGGAATCAATGAATGAAGGAATTATTGATGATGAGGATTGAATCTCGTAGGAATTGAGATAAAACTGGGAATTTTTTAAATCTACTTTGATTATTTTGCGATATGCCAGGGATAGCATCTGCTGCAGCTGCGGCTGCGGCGGAGAGAAATGATCACCAATTTGCCAAAGGAGCAACGCCGTCTTATAAGTCGCTTTCTTCCAGCAATGGCTTCTGGTCCAAACATCGAGAGGATATCAGCTATAATCAACTTCAGAAGGTGCTTAAATTCAATTGGCTTCAATTAAATTGTTTTGGATGATTTTCGTTTAGATATACGTTTATGGCCTTACTGTTGATTGTTAGCTTGATATGTTGGAATCTTAAATGGATTTAGTCATTCAACCATTGTTGGTATCTGAAGCTTTTTTAGTTGATTGGAAGTGTTTTTGGGGTTATCTAATGCTTGTGTGATTTTTTAGATCGAAATCCTATCTATGCCTGCAAATTCCTTGTGTATACACAATGGCACACACATTTTTGTTCACCCAGTTTTTACAGCATATAATGGAATTTAAACTGACATTGAAGCTTTGAAACAGCATTTATTTATTTATGTTTTCTGAGTTTCTGACTATGATTAAACGCTCCCTAGTATGTTAGAGTAGTAGTTGAAGTCACTCAAAGTTGCGCAGAGATTTTATTTGAATTTGCTCTTTCTCCTCTAGGGGCAGCTCTAGAGTTGCAATCTAGAGTGATGTTTTGTTGTTGTCAGATTGAATTAATTATATATGCTAAAATTGTGTCTTGTAAAAGGATTGTGTTATTGCTTCAATGAACTTTAAATTGGTGAGCTCTGAAAAGGGCTATGGGCTTTGAAGTATACATTTTTATTCGTGAAACTGGAACTAATGAATAATAAGGAATTTTTACTTTGTTGTGTTTTAGTTCTGGAATGAGCTATCACCGCAAGCTCGGCAGGAGCTTCTGAGGATTGACAAGCAAACGCTTTTCGAGCAAGCCCGTAAGAATATGTATTGCTCTAGGTGCAATGGGTTACTGCTTGAAGGTTTCTTGCAGATTGTCATGTATGGAAAGTCTTTGCAACAAGAGGGAGCAGGCACCCAGTATCCTTGCAACAGGTTGGGAGCTTTGAAGAATCAGAACGATGTTGACTTTTGTGGGACTGATGGATGTGATGATGATATTCAAGACCCATCTGTCCATCCTTGGGGAGGTCTGACCACGACACGAGAAGGAACACTTACAGTTTTAGACTGTTACCTGTATTCAGAATCCCTGAAGGGCATCCAAAATGTATGCTTCATTTATTTCTCAATTGTCTCCCTGGTCTTGTTAGTTTTGGCCATTTGTTATTGCTAATGTCTCATGTGAAACAGGTTTTTGACAGTGCACGGGCTAGGGAACGAGAAAGGGAGTTGCTTTATCCTGATGCATGTGGTGGTGGAGGTCGAGGATGGATAAGCCAAGGAATGGGTGGATATGGCAGAGGGCATGGAACGAGAGAAACCTGTGCTCTCCATACTGCTAGACTTTCTGTCGACACGTTGGTAGATTTTTGGTCAGCCCTAGGAGAAGAGACCCGGCTATCCCTGTTAAGAATGAAGGAAGAGGATTTTATTGAAAGACTTATGTACAGGTCTGTGTTAAGGTTTTTGGTTAAACTGTTCTGGTTTTTGCTTCAACATGAACTTACGAATCCAACCAGGATATCAATGTTAAGTTGAAAAGTTGTGTATTCTGTTGTGGAAATTTATTAAACAGAGGTGTAAGGCTTTAATGGTCTGAAACTTATTCAGAAGGTGCCAAGATTGAGCATTAATTGTGTGATCCAAAAGCGAATCATCTCCTATTATTTTCTCTTTTGGAGGATTTTAGCTGTTTTGGAAAATTTCAGTTTCAGTAGCTCTCATATATTTTGATGCTATTCATCGTTCTATTTTGTGCCATTTAGAACGTTGAGTCAATGACTTGGTTGACCGATCATTCAGGACTTTCAATAGCTCATCTTGAGGCAGTAGACAAACAGCATTTTGCTGCGGAATTGGATGAGTACGCTGCCACTGGAAGTGGACAAGTCTATTTTACGCCGTGGTTGTGGACTGCATTTCAAAACAAAAACTATCTTAAAACTGTCATATTCTCTTGTAAACCTTTTTTTGGTAAATTACAGACCGGTAAATTGATTTGAAAAGTATTCTGAAGGTCCCCAGACTGTTCCAGAAGATTGTATTTATCCAGCATTTTTCTGGGTGGAACCAAATAAATGTTTTCTTGAACTACAGGTTTCGATAACTTACAAAAAGATGAGAATGGAGGGATGGGTGTAACATATTGACTACTATTTTGTAACAAGTAAAAGATCTATCATTTATTGAATAGTGAGCATACAAGCATTATGTAGAGTAGATAGCATGGACTAAGAAATTTGACAACTGTTATGAGTGATGTCTAATTCCTGCCTCCTTTTTTTCTGCATTTGAGTCTACTTCCCTTGCTGCCTTATGCCTTTTTGTCTACATTTGAGTCTGCTTCCCTTGCTGCCTTATGCCTTCTTTGATGCCAGTTCATTGTACTTAATTAATGCAATCCTGGTCCTTTTTTTGCTGCACACAAAGTGTTCTAGTATTTTTCATGCTTTCCACTGGAGAATGCTACTTAACAGAATTAATTTATATTACTTGTTTTAAGGATATGACCCTAGAATGTTGCTAGTACAATCATACTTTGTAAATCTTCATACAGTGATTCATTATGTTCTATGCTGTACAAATATAAGTTTTGGGAAAATTTGCATAATTTTTCTGATTAGATCCAGTTCCACCTTGTTCAAGACTGTATAGAAATGGAAAATGTGGTTTTTGGTAGGTGCAAAGGTCCAAGATATCTTTGTCAATGTCCCAAACTTTCTCTATTTTTGGGAGTTTGGAACGATACATGACATTGTGCCCTTAGCGTTTTTCTCCTTACACTTAGGGATCAAATATTCCGATACCTTGAACTTGGAGAACAATTCCGTTACTATCAGTCTGACTCCTTGTACAAATTTTTTTCATCTTCAACATGTGTAATTTTGCTTCCTTTTAGTAATTTCAGTAATTTGCTTTCCACTCATGGTTGTATGACTAATATTGCCTCTTTATTTGGAAGTTGTAGGTAGAATTAAGATTAGATGATACAAGACGGATCTATAACAAAACAAAATAAATTTTGTTATAACTCATTTTTTGGCTCTTCTTATAAATTTGTGGACCTTGTGGTACTGTATTGCTCGTGTTTACACACACATGCACATATATACTGCTTGTGGTTCTCTATGAGTTGAATTATCTTTGAAAAGAGAAGAAACTGATAGTTATGATCTTTTGCATACTTATGCTTTGATGCTAATGTTTACAATAATGGCAATCCTCTATTCTACCAATTTAGCATTTTCTTCCTATAAGTTACACGATTCAATAACAATGACTTACTGCCTGGATTTTTTTTTAGGATTATCTTCTTTTAGGTGAAGGCTCAAGGTTTTGTTTGCTTATTAACTGAACATTCCCAATTTGGGATCTGCTTCTTATTTTGATAAGTCTAAATGTGCTATAAATTTGTTTGCATATTGGTGAGAAAGAAACTGGAGATAATATCTCTGGTTAAGACACTTATGGACATTGGAGAGATTTGGTTCAAGAGCTGAGGCGATTGTAAATAAATATGGAATCAGAAGAATAGTGCTTCTTGTATATGATGTGAACTTTGTTGTTATGGACTTCTCGTGTACTTCATGTGTCTCCTGGTGAGCTCATAAAGAACATTATTGTGATTTTAATGTGTTTGTTGCTAATCCTGAAAATCTTGGCTTCATACAGGTTTGATAGCAAGAGGTTTTGTAGAGATTGCAGACGAAATGTAATACGTGAGTTTAAGGAGCTGAAGGAACTAAAAAGAATGAGAAGGGAACCTCGCTGCACCAGTTGGTTTTGTGTTGCAGACACGGCCTTCCAATACGAGGTTTGTAATTTTCATTTATCACTGAGAAGACAACAACTTCCATATTTTTTCAATTACATTTGTATAAAGGACTTCTGTAAATGTTGGTTTCATTAGTTCCTTGAGTTACCGATACATATTGTATATGTTTATCTTCTGTTCAGGAAATTCTTTTTGCAATTGGTATTCATATGTTTTACTGTTCTATTTCAGGTATCTCATGACACAGTACAAGCTGATTGGCAACAAACATTTGTAGACACTTTTGGGACGTATCATCACTTTGAATGGGCAGTTGGAACTGGAGAAGGGAAATGTGATATTTTGGAGTTTGAAAATGTCGGTTTGAGTGGAAGAGTTCAAGTGAAAGGTCTAGATCTGAGTGGTTTGAACTCATGTTATATTACTCTAAGGGCTTGGAAAATGGATGGTCGGTGCACTGAGCTTTGTGTTAAAGCTCATGCTTTAAAGGGGCAACAGTGTGTACACTGCAGGCTTGTGGTTGGTGATGGCTTTGTCACCATCACCAGGGGTGAAAGCATTAGAAGGTTCTTTGAGCATGCTGAGGAGGCAGAGGAAGAAGAGGTAGTCAAGTTATGAAGCATGTTTCTTGAGTCTCTGTTTCTGACATAACATGAGAGCTCTTCAGTTCTTCTAAAGCTTGTTTTTTAAGTCTTTACTTCTAACATAATATGACAGTTGCCAACTTTTGAGTCGATTTTGTTTAGTGATTTAGAGTTATGTTCATCTGCAGGATGATGATTCCATGGACAAGGATGGAAATGAGCTAGATAGTGAATGCTCCCGTCCCCAGAAACATGCGAAGAGTCCTGAACTTGCTCGAGAGTTTCTCCTAGATGCTGCAACTGTAATCTTCAAGGAACAGGCATGTATTTGTTTGTTCTCTTTTTCAGCATTATTATTCTGTGGGTCAAGTCCTTAGTGCAAAATATAATTACCAATTTTTGTTGATTTTGTTTCCTTGTGGGGGGGGGTCAGTTATATATACACATTCAATTACCAGATCCCAATAGTTAATATGTTGATCATCTAGGAATCTGCATCCTAATGCATTATTGTTTGAGTACATTGGATGGCTAATTTATTATCTTTTTGTAACTTCTTTAATTGATTTGGTATCTAGGAGTTTTAATGGTAAAAAGAGTCCTGTAAGCTGTCTTAAGAATCAAAAATTGAGGTCAAGAAGATTTATCAGTTTTGAGGCTAAAGTTTTCCCCTCAGCTTTGTGATTGGATCATTAAAGTTGTATTCTAGAATCATTTGTTTTTCCTTTATAATCTTCTGATCATTCACCCTGGATTCTTTGACTGCTCATCATCCATCTTTGTTTCTGATATCCTTTGTCTTGGCTTTCGTGCATAAGTGCACGTACAAGTTAATGAAATATAAAATGCTTACTCAAGATTCAATATCTGCAGGTTGAAAAGGCATTTAGGGAAGGAACAGCACGACAAAATGCTCATAGCATTTTTGTGTGTCTTGCTCTAAAGTTGTTAGAGGATCGCGTCCATGTTGCATGCAAGGAGATTATTACTCTAGAAAAGCAGGTATAAAAAATTTTAAAAAATCTGGGAAAAGTTGATTCTCCAGAATTTTACCATTTATTATCCTGATCCTCTATTTTAAAATGTCTGACAGATGAAACTTCTTGAAGAAGAAGAGAAAGAAAAGCGAGAAGAAGAAGAGCGAAAGGAACGGAGGAGAACAAAAGAAAGAGAGAAAAAGCTGCGGAGAAAGGAGAGATTAAGAGAAAAGGAAAAGGATAGAGAGAAGAAATATTCTGAATCAACTAAACATTCTCAGGGTCCTGAAATTTCAGAGCATGAATTAACAACTATTGCTGATGGGGAATCAAATAATATCTGTAATGGTGACTTTGTCAGTGAAACAGGGGAAGCTATTCCATCTGGGTCTCTATCTCCAGATATTCAAGATGAGCAGCTTTTGGATGAGTTCATTCACTCAGATTTGCAAAATCAGTCTGATAGTCCTGATGGAGACTTTGCTAATACAAATGATGGCATGAGTCACTTCCCGATTGATCACTTGAAATATTCTCGTCGAAAGCTGAAGTTTCGCAAAGATTTTCAACAGGATACATACTCAAAATGGTATGACAGGCGGAGATATGCGATTGGTTCAGAGAATGGGAGTATGGTTAACAAATATGAAGCAAGACATCACAGTGATAATTTTGAGAGTGTGAGGAGCATTAATGGGCCAGCTAAGCAACTAAGAAATTTTGTTGCGAAGTCCAATATCAGAAATGTTGGACCCAAGTATAGTGAGAAGTCTGCTTGTTCCAGCAACAGGATCCATGACAGGTATGAATCTCATGCATGCAGCTGCAATCAATACAGTGATTTTCGATTAAAGGTGGAGCCACACATGTCAAGAATGGTCAGGGAAAATAAGTCTGTCTTTAAGTCAGAATCTGTATCAGATATGTCTAAGCCCTACTACCATATAAACCACAATGAATACATGCGTGAAAACTGTGGAAGATCCAAGAACAAAACTATCAATGGGAGCAATGTTTACAACCGAGATTCAAGTGTTACCAAGAAAGTTTGGGAGCCAATGGAATCACAGAAGTACCTGCGAAGTAACTCAGACTCTGATGTTACCTTGAGATGTTCTACTTTTAAAGGTGAAACTACTGAATCTGATCAAGCTCCTGAATCTTCTATTGCTAGCAGTTCTGACAATTTAACGGGGATCACTATTCAAATCAAGCATGAGGACAAGGATTTACATGCAGTAATAAAATCTGAGCCTGAAGCAGAGAGAAATGGCGAAAATGGGTTTCATCCAAAAGAAAAATCCCAGCAATACAAGGAAGCAACGGATGAGGATGGTGAACTGTGTCCTATGTCAAGATCTTTACAGGCAACATTAGATTCATCACTGAGCAGCTCTTCGAATTCTGATAACTGCTCATCCTGCCTTAGTGAGGGAGACAGCAACATATCATCTTCAAATCCTCAAACCACTGAATCTTCATCTTCATCAGATTCAGATGATGCTAGTCAAAACTCAGAAGGAAGAGAAACATCAGTCTGCTTTCAAAGTGGCATCACTGTATGTCAAGATGCTGGGATAGTAAAAGGGGAGAATACATGTGGAGTGGAGCATGTCAAAGGCCAGGTTGTCAATGATGCAGCCACAAACACCAGGGGTACTTTGTCTTCCAAAGCTAATAGTGAAAATGGAAGAGCAAACATGAGCATTAATGCTCAACCTCAAGTTGTGCTCCCACAATTGCACAACCAGAGCATGCAGTTTCCAATTTTTCAATCTCCTCCAATGGGGTACTACCATCAAAGTCCACTTTCTTGGCCAGCTGCTCCTACTAGTGGGTTTATGGCGTTTCCCCCTCCCAATCATTATTTATTTGCTAGTCCGTTTGGGTATGGTTTGAATGGGAATAGCCATCTTATGCAGTATGGCACTTTACAGCACCCTACTCCCCAAATGCTTAACCACAGTCGTGTGCCTGTTTTCCAGTCTGTTGCTCAAAGCAATGGCATTAATGGAAAGGATCATATGAAGATCTCAAATGTAGGTGGTACAATAGAAACCCATGCTGGAGCTAATGTACAGAGGGTGGTCTCTAATGGGCTGCAGCCAAGGGAAACACCTGCTACTGCCAAAAAGGGGATGAATTTGAAGACTGAAGGATCTGATGTCAGAAATACAGGCTTCTCCCTTTTTCATTTTGGTGGACCTGTAGATGTTCCGCCTGGTTTGAAGTCCGAACCTACATCCTTGAAGGAAGAAATTGGCACAGATTTATCTTCAAAATTATCTGCTGACCACAGTGAAGGTGATCAAACTTGCAATAAGAAAAGTTCTATTGAAGAATATAACTTGTTTGCAGCAAGTAATGGGATAAAGTTTTCATTCTTCTGATATATAGAGTTACAAGTGTGAGGAGGCGGTTTGAGATTCAGTCCCTGCTTTGAGTGATGGAAGCTAGTCATTACTATACAATAATCCTCCTCTGAAAATTTTAGCATCTTTTTATGGTTTAGTTGATTGAATTATTTTGTTTGTTTTTCTTAGAGTTCCTTGTGTAGAAAGAGAGTTTGAGAAAGTTGCAGAATGGTTTAAGGTTTTCTGTATGAGATCAACTTTTTGAAGTTAATGGAGCTTTTCCCGGGATAGTGTCCCTTCTTGCAATTTCTATAGAAGAACTGCGATTAGTTATTCAGTGTGCGTTTTGTTTGAAATCTGAGCTAAGCATTTGAACCAGCATTCCATATCTATTCTCATTAATTATTCTGGGAAATTTAACTGCAGAAACACTTTTACACTGCGTGTATTTAACTTCTATGTACCTTCCTTTTGCTGTAAGCAACCATGACCGTTGGGAGTGATTGGAACCAATTTTGCACCTCCATTGAAAACCATTCACCAACTCTTCTGCATCTTTCTTCTAAACAAGCTTTTCACATTTCTTATTGGTTGTTTAAGCCATTTGAAATATCAAATTCTTTGCTTTATCGTTTGCTTAAATAAACAGGCCGTCTAATTTTGTACTTATTGAACTGATAAGTTCAAATTCAATTCAATCTCGACCCGTTTCACAGAAAACAGGATAAGTTCGAACTTGTGCTCGAGTTCTAATATGAATTTTGTTTAAAAAATTATTTAGTTTAGTTCTGATTAAAAAGAAACGTTTAAATATTGATGAACATGAAGCAGAAATAAAAGGAGGGAACAATATGAAGCAAGTTAAGTCAAACATGGATGCTTACTACTAAGATAAAGATGAAAATGATGAGTGTAACTCTAAACGTCATTTATATAACTTTTGTTTTCACGATCACAACCAAAGTACGTGAACAAAGTTCATGTTCATTCATTCATTATTAATCTATCTTGATTTGGAGTTTGAACTTGATTTGTTTAATCAAATGTCATGCTCTTAGATTAAACAAGTCAAGTCGAGCTTTGTTCGTGAACAACTCGATTCGTTAACAGCTCTATTCGGAACTAAAAATTGTTGGCATGCGAAGCTAAGAAAATGCGAGGCCAATGTCTCAGCAGATCCTGTACTTCAAGATTATCATTTGTCAATTTGCCAGCATTGGAGATGGTAGTAGCTCAAGGAGAGGTGCACAAAATGGTTTGAGGTCCAATCCAAGTTATTGATTGATGAAGCTCCAATTGTCATCGAATTCAAGGTCTAAAATTGTCGATAAACTACAAAATCCAAAACGTACCACAAAAAAAGGCGAAGAAAAATACTCTTTAACTACTTGAACAATAAAGAGTACTGAGGAACTCAGGCACAACCATTGATACACTACAAAACCTTCTTGAATTGAGCACATGTAAAAACTATCTAACAAGGTTCTCTGTCTGGAATTTCAGGACTGCAAGGTAAAATCCAGGTTCATCCACAAACTTCACCAGTTCAAATGTATTATCAGCAGCAACATCTTGCAAAGTCGTCTTGTCTGGCAACTCGGCGGCTACTACATCAGGATATTGTTTTTGCTGCTCTTGAACCATTTGCCTCCCTTGCACATGACTTATCACAACCCTTGCACCTGATAATGCACGGGAGAAATATCATAAAAACATTGAACAAAGCAATTTTTCATACTAAAGTTTAATCCAGAAAGTTCATCTCAACCCACAACGACACAATCCCAAGTATTTTAGTAATTTTTCAAAAGCACCAAACCAGAAACGACTACTACAGTTCATTATAGAATCTCATTAGTTTTCAAAGTAAAATACATGGAAGAACAAAAGATATACTTGGGCCTCAATTTAGTAAAATTCATTTTTGCATCGGGTGCAGCAATGTAAGGCTAGGTTATAATTTATACAGTCAGTGACAGATCACTAAGGCTTTTGCACGAGAGATGCAAAGCCAACATGAAATACAGCATGTGAAGTCTTAAAAAGAGGGCAGATGTGATCATGTGATAAAGATTACCTGGCAAACAATGCTTGGCAAGTGTTCCCAGAATCTGGCCAAGTTGAAATGGCAAAGCAGGAAGGAAGTACAAAAACACAACTTCAAAAGGTGCCCACTTCTCTGGTAAATAAATTAATTCGCCTTGCCAACACTTCACTTTGTCATACTTTTCTTTGATGCTTGCTAATATAAACAACGAGTCATGAACAACAAGCAATTGCTCACAAGGTGAAGAATTAAAAATTTTATCAACAAACTCTTCAGAACCAATTGAAATTAGAACCCTTGAAGTTTCTCCAACCTCCCCTGCAGAAATGATCTGATCTTGCTTCTGGTTGTGCTGTTCCTTAGAATTTTTATCATCGTGCTCAAGAAATGACCAATCCTTCTCCATTAAATCTTCAAAATTAATCGCAGAAACTGTTCCTTCATTTGCAGGACTTGTACCCCCAAGAGTCGATTGAAACTTGAGCTTGGGATTAGGCGAAATGGTTGGGAATTTACACAAAACTGAAGACTGTCGACCACCAAGGAAATGGCACAGCTTAAAGCAACAACAGAGGGACTGTAGATGTAGATTACTTCCTAATCTATGATATAGTGGTGCAAGTCGGAGGTGAGAGGTCGGTGAGAAGATAGAACTCATGATATCACAGTTTATAGGTGCAAAGGAGGATCTTTAGTTTCACGTATGGGAGAGGTAAAAAATCCGTCACTTCTTTAGCATTGTCACAGTAACTGGTGGAGACAAAATGCTAACATTACCATAGCATTTCCATCCGCATGCCAGAAAATTTGTTCAGTTTTATCTCTCTCTGCCAATCTGATTAAAACAAGCCACATGATCAGGAAAGGAGATCCAGCTTTACATTGAACAGTTCCATCATATGCATGACTTGATAATGTTCCAAAAGGAACTGTACTCATCAAATACTCCTTAGAATTACTGGACACTAGGCAGATTCTCTATTGCTCCTCCCCCTCTTTTCTCCTTTTCTGCCATTTTCCTCCATCCCCTACTGATTTCTTATTAAGTAAACACATATAAGAAGGGTTGCAACTTGCAAATGCTTATAGCATGACAATCAAGATATCAGGGCTGAACTGTTTGCAAATTTGAAATCCTAATAAGACTTCCTAATCATTGACTCTCGAAATTAATGGTTTCCAATTCATCAGAAGCGGAAGTGGACCAACTATTCTTGAGAATTCTCATAGTTGAAAGTATCTTTTATAAATTTGCGATCGCTTTCCAAATGATGCACTCCACTTTCTATGGTTCCTAAAAACAGTAACTTTCTACTTGACGAAAAACAGCAGTAGATAGGAAATGGAATGATTGGAAAAGCATATGCATCTCACGCACTATTTCTTTTAAGTAGAGACAACAAAAAACCTATAACCCTGGTGTTGTGAAAAACTTTTATAAGTGAACAAAATATGTCAAATTGCAATGAACAACAGACTGCCATCAAATTTCAGCTTGGCCTGATAAGACACACCTCAACTCAAGCTCAACTCTAACATGGAGTGAAATAGTGCTAGGAACAGTCTAGTATAAAATGATATCCCTGACAAATCCAGAAAAAGAAAGAAGCAAAGTACTGATGCAGACAAGTATAAGACAACATTCTAAATTGGCGAGGAAAGGAAACAAATCAACTTGTAAAACAACTAAGGAAGTCGAAGGATATTTTTTCTACTGCAACATCTAACATGCTTGGATGCTTAGACGGGTGTTAAAATAAAGCATTGTTTCTTTGCATAAATCATATTTGCTTTAAAATACTTTCCACCCCTGCCCCTACCCACTTCCCATTTGAGACCCTGCCCTTTCTCTTTCAGTTTTTGCGGCAAACTAATTAAAAAAAAAAAAGAACCCTTCAGGTAATTCAATGAATCAAGAAATTCAAACTCAAGTCATGAATACTCCCAAGGATGGTTCCAGCAAATAAAAGAAGGTTGAACACATCTTATACTAGTTTAAAAATTAAGAACAGCTCAACGAGCTAACAAATGAAAATTCTAATGCCATTTGATTTGACCCAATCTCCGGCTTGGCTTGCCAAGTAAACCAATGTAGCCAAGCTCTTACCTAGTACCCAGCAAAGTTTGTCAAGAAACTAATCAATCATACTCAACTTCCGTAGTTTTTCAGCTTTGCTCCAGCCCTTGACAGTAAATTCACAAATTCAGTTTTAGCAGATTGCAACTGTTGATATAAATTTATCTCTTTTCCTACTCTATTTCAATTACTTTATCTACTCAGTGAACAAGAGATGGACTACAATTACTGGTTTCCACAGCATCAAAATTCAATCTTTTTAGTAAGCAAGCACAGCCAAGAGAGGAAACCCAAGAGGGCTTATTTCAGTTACTCCATAGAACCATACAAATTTTGCTGAACGTTTATCACATGTCTAATTGCACATATCACCAAAATAGTGTTCTTCACCTTACATGCATATCCAGATAAGTAAAAAAGACACTATACAAGTACAGAAGAAGAGATCAGAGCAAAAATATACCTTGAACGGCAATTAGATAAGGGGCTGCGCGCGGGGACTTTGAACTGGGGGAGAAGGGGGGTTTGGGACGGAGGTTTATCACTTTATCTTGTTGCAGCGGAAAATTGAAAATGGCTTGGGAGAAGAAAAGAGTTGGTGCAGGATTTAAACGAGGGAATGGAGAGGGCCTAATTCAGAGCAGGGGCAATCATAAAATTCTTAATTGCCCAAAGCCCATATTAGTCCTAAGCAAATTTTGCTTCAGCAATTATTAGGAGCATCATTAAAACAGTCTGTTCCTTTTCTAGACATCCCTTTGAAAAGCTCCTGATCGTATGCCTAGCCTCTTGCTCAGTTGAATTGAACGTTCAGGACAAAAAAGTTACCATTGCTGCGTATTTGAATCAAAATCAAGAAAAAACAAGTTGGCGCGGCTTGCCAAGGCAAGGATATGCTTATATCCAGTAAATGTAAAGCCTTTTTTGTTTAGGATAAAATACAAAAAAAATTCTTTGTGATTTATTAAATATTTAATTTAACTTCCTCTGATTTGGAAACTTACACTATAACTCTCTGTGGTTTTAACTAATTTGAAAATTGGACTGAAAGTATCCAATCTAACGATTATACGTGAAATGTCAGTATTGCCCCTATATAAATGAACTCTCTATGATTATTTGTCTAATGTTTATTTAACTCCCTTTAGTTTGAAAAATTACACTATAATTTCCTGTGATTTCGACTAAATTAAAAATTGAATGGAAAGCATCTTACATATAGCAGGGGAAATATTTACATTTCACACACAATCGTTGGATTGGATGCTTTCTGTCCAACTTTCAATTTAGTCAACACCACAAAGAGTTATAGTATAGGCTTCCAAATTAGAGGGAATTAAATTGAATATTTATCAAATCACATGGAGTTTTTTTGGTATTTTACCCTTTTGTTTACAAGAATTTTCTTGGTTACCTTTTCTCTGGCAACGGATTGGGGTTAATAATTATGAATTCAACCCTCTGTCATCTGCGGGAATTTTCAGTTTTTAGGCAATTAATCTTTGGCCAAAATAGAGATTGGCTCGTCTCAAGTGTGCCTTCTTACCCCGTACTCAAGTGGTACTAGCACTTGACAATATTCTATTTTCAAAAATTCATTTTTTTTCAAAATATCTTATAATTGTAATTAAATCTAGAGCAAGTTAAATTCAGAATCCCTTACGGCTGTAATTAAATCTAGAAAGAATTAAATCCAAAATTCTTTACAATTGTAATTAAATCTAAAGGGTGTGAAGTTTTTCCTTGTTATCTTTAGCTCCCTTGACTTAGTTCGAGTTTCTTCTACTATATATATAATATATTAGCACACGAATAGGGTGGTGTTAATTGACAAAAAAAAAAAAAAGTCAATTTCATATTTATAGATTAAATAACATAACAAACCATTTAAAAAAAAAAAAAAAAAGAGAACTTGCTCAGGTTTGGAATCGTGAGTTGGCCCAAACTAGACTTAACATCATCAAAAGAAACAAAATAAAGGCCCAATTAAGTTTTACATTCGGAGAAAAAAATAAACGACGTCGTTGGCTGTTCCCACCTTTCTTCTTCCTCCTCCGGTTCACACACACTCAAATAGAGGACAGGTACCCCTCCCGCCTCCTTACGGCGGCGTTTCGTTCTTCTTCCCGCCTTTTTTTTTTCTCTTTTTCACTCACTCATGAACGGAAGAAGCAAGGGCCAATTTCTTCTATGCAATTTCCAACAAATCAGAACAATAGTAAAAGTCCGGCTGAAATGGGTGAAGAACCGGTCCTTAGACCACATAATCGACGTCCAAAACAGACCTTAAAGCCGCCTGCCTTCTCAAGGACGCTATAGCACGCTCCTCCACAGGCTATTTGACCTCCAAATCACTGGAAAATACCCAGAAGCTATTGGGCATCACTGTCCCGACGCTGCGTTTCATTCGCAGATTCCCGACTTTATTCCACGAGTTCCCTCACCCCAAATGGCCTTCTTTGGCCTGTTTTGAGCTGACCCCATGTTGCCAAATTGCTTCGTCAGCAAGAAATGAAGGTCTTTGATGAATGCCAGACTGATTTGGTTGAAAGGCTTTGCCGCCTCCTCATGATGTGTCCAAGTCCCAAATGGTATGCTCATTTTGCTTTCACTTTTACTTACTGAAATTTTGTGTGGTTTTTTTTTTTTTGGTTTATGTCTTGTTTTAGTTGGGTAAATATGCTTTATGTTTTATGCTTTATGCTTTAATTAAGTTCGGCATCAAACGGATAAATATTTGATTTTTAAACTTGCAGACGTCGGGCTATCTTTGATGAAGGAGAAACATATGAACCAAAAAATTTGACCGTTCTTGTGCAATTTGGTTGATATGCTTTTGTTCGTCTGCCAATGCCAAGGAGTTGATGTGAATAGTTTGGAGGTCTATTTGTGTTGAGATGTGTCTTCCTGTATAAAAATTTGTTGACGGTCAGCTCTTACTGTTTGAAGAGTTGATGAATTATTTCTCGTGCTACCTTTATGGATTTTGTCCTAAGAATCAACAATGATGTGAAGTGGTGTCAATGGTGATATTTGTCTTCGCTTTTGCATCCTATGCATATATATATATCATGGAATTCTGTGAGCTAGAATAGACAAGAGATCTGCCCTTTTTTAGCTGATTTGATCTTGTGTCAATACTTATAGAGGACAACACATGAATAAATATGATCACTTTTCTTGTATTTGTTGAATGCTAGCATGATGCGGTGATGTTGCACCATCAAATTAATGTGCAAGTTTGGATGCTTTATATCTTCATGGATTATGAGTTTTGTTTGTTATATATGCAGATACCTCTGCAATCAATACATCCGTTGAAATGGGATTTTGGTTTGCCAGATGATTTTGACAAGAATTTAGTCAAAAGGTTCCCAGATCATTTGCAGATTGTTAAAGGAACAAGTGGATTGGCTTGTTTGAAGCTTGTTCAGTGGCAAGAAGAATTTGCTGTATCTGAGCTGCAAAAGAGCAATGAGAAGAGAGGATTAGAAAGTGATAATGGTGCTGATGGAAGAAGTGCTTATAAGTATCGGGAATTCAAGAGGGGAAAATCAGCTTTAGAGTTCCCAATGAGTTTTCCCAGAGGCTATGGGGCTCAAAAGAAGGTGAAGGCATGGATGGAGGAATTTCAAAAGCTTCCCTACATCTCTCCCTATGAGGATTCCAGGAGGATTGACCCAAATAGTGAACTTATGGAGAAGAGAGTTGTTGGTGTGCTCCATGAATTTTTGAGCTTGACTATTTACAAGAAGACAAAGAGGAATTACTTGAGGTCCTTGAGAGAGGAGTTAATTCTTCCCCACAGGTTTACTCGACTATTTACCAGGTACCCAGGGATATTTTACTTATCACTAAAATGTAAGACAACTACTGTTGCACTGAGAGAGGGGTACCGCAGGGGAAGACTAGTGGAGCGACATCCTGTTGCTCGACACAGGGATAAGTTTCATCATGTAATGAGAACTGGGTTGGTATACCGATGTAAAGGGATTGAAGTTCTACCTCAGCTGGACAGTTTGATTGATGAAGCCGAAGAGGACAAAGTTGAAGGTCAAAGCGAAGAAGAAGAGATTGAAACAAGTGATGAATGCTATGAAGCTGGTACTTCGGAGGTGGAGAGTGCGTCTGATGAGGATTAGCACTGAGTTGTCTGAATGACCCCTTTTTTTTTGGGGTTGGACTAAGAGATATTGAGCTCTATAGGTAGAGAGGTCCTACTGTATAACATTCTAGATCTGTGTATTTTAGTATTCTTGCTTGATGCATGGTCTGGTATAGAAGTGTTACAGATGGCTTCATTGCTCATTCAAAGCGAGAATAGTATTTATTGTGTAGTATTTTTGTAATTGGTTTACAGATATGTTTGCCAAGAGATTCAACATTGCCATTTAGTAGAGAGCCAGCAACTAGGATGCAGTAATGGCTTGGCTTACTTGAACTAAAGAAAAACATGGAAAGGAGTTGTTTTGAGATTTTCGTCATGTGTGGATGTCATGTGTTGATTTTCCCCGGATTCCCAGACAGTTTCATCCTTTCCTTGAGGAGCTCAAAGACTATGCTGCAGTCTCCCAATTACATGAAATACATGTCACTTGCAATGGAGATTTCTTGTGAAAATACAGTTATTTCTGTGTATTCATGGTGCCTTGCATTAAGAGCCAGGAAAGCTGTCTCTCTCTTTCTGTATCTTATCAAAACTCCAGGTTCTTGCCAGTTGTGGATGTCATAGATTGGATGGTATCAACCTGGCAGTTTATTTTCTTTTCACTCTGACAAAAAGAAAGAAACGCACTGGTTTGACAAAAACGTTCTCCAGCATAATTGTTCAATAGTGATGCAAAAATGGACAAATAGTTGCACCCAGTATTACCAAAGGTGCATCTGCATCTATCTTATGTTAAATAACTTTGCACCCAATATTGAAGTCCTATTAGAACTAGAAGTGGTAAGGACTAACTAAGAAGTGCTATAGTTGTGCATATTTTTAATTTTTTTTTCCCGAAACGATAGAAATTTTATAACATCAGAACTGTACAATTTTGGAGCAAAGGCTCCTATCTTTACAAAGGTGCAGTTAGCACTGTGGAGTGGCGTAGTTCCACTCCATGTCACAAAAATTCAAAAGAGCAATTTTGCTCAAGCTGTAGCATAAGCTATCAGGATTATCATTTAATCGCACAAAAGAGCACATTCGAAACCATAATGACATTTGCTGGACATCCTCCATGATAGCAGCTATTGCTATATTCCCAGCTTTCCCATTCTGAAACTGTTCCATCATCTTCTTGTTTCCCGCTCGTATCTTGATTTTCCTCCATCCTTTTCTTGCCGCCTTGACCATGCATAATCTCACAGCCTCTGCCAAGTCTTGATCTTTGTTCCCTGATTGTCTTTCTCTTAGTGACCAAGCTGCTATCCCTTGATTTGCAGCATTTACGGCTGTGATGCCAATTCCAAAGGATTTGTGTTCCATTTGGTGTTGGACTGCAAGCTTCAGAATTACAGTCTCAGCATCTTCTAGTTCCCCTTGTTCATTTCCAGTTTGCCTTCTTGTTTCTGCTGTACTCTTTCTCGGATTGTGTTGCATTGCTTCCATGTGTTCCTTCCACTCCTCAGTTGCCTTTTCACTTGCTTTAAAAGGTTCCTGCTGTGAGCAGTTGAAAACTCTTGCATTTCTAGCTTTCCATATCTGCCATAGCACATTAACAGTTAATGCTATGTGATCTTCCCCTTCATTCCTAGTTCTTGCATTCATCAACATATTCCACCACTGTTTGAAGCATCCAGTTTGGTCTTGTAGTCCATCCCATTGTACCAAAGCAAATTTTCATATTTCCTTTGCTTTCTTACACTGAAGTAATACGTGCTCAATGGTCTCCTCCCTCTCACCACATCCACAGCAGATAGGCTCTCCTTTTCTTGTTCTGTTGAAAATTTGAGCCTTGACTGGTAACCCATTGTTTATGCACTTCCACACAAATATTTTCAATTTGTGTTTTATAGGCAGCTTCCATAATACTTTCCATAGTTTCCTGTCTGTTTGTTGATAGCTGCATCCCTCCTCTTTGCTTCTTTTTGCCTTCTTATCTCTTTCCTTTTGCTGCAAAATTTTGTATCCAGCTGCCACTGTGTATTGGCCATTGTTGTTGTGCTTCCATATCATGCTATCCTCTCGATCAGACCAACTTATTGGAATGCTCAGTATCTGTTCTGCATCCTCTTTGTTGAAGACTTTGTAGATCAGGGTTCTATTCCATCTATGTTGAACCATGAGTTCTGCGACTTTTTGCAGGTCACTGTCCTCTGGTTTCTGTGTCTTTATCCTTCCACCACTATCCTTGTTAATCCATTTGTCCCTCCAGATGTTAATGCTTCTTCCATTCCCCACTTTCTTTATACAGCCATATTCAATAACCTCTCTTGCACTCATTAGGCTTTGCCAAATCCAGGATGCGTTTTTTGGCATTTTGCTTTCTAAAACTGAGCCTCGTGGAAAATATTTCTCTTTCAAAACTTTGCTGACCAACAGATTTGGTTGAGTCATTACTCTCCAAACTTGTTTTGCCAGCAAAGCCTTGTTGAACATTTGGATATCCCTGAATCCCATTCCACCTTCTTCCTTGCTCTTGGTGAATTTTTCCCATGCTATCCAATGTTGCTTGTTTTTCTGATCGTGTTGTCCCCACCAGCACCTTGCCATCATGGAACCGATTTCCTTGCATAACTTCTTGGGGAGTTTATAACAAGACATGGCATAAGTTGGGGTAGCCATAGTCACTGCTTTCATCAAGGTCTCCTTGCCAGCTTGACTCAGCAATTTTGTCTTCCAGTGGTCCATTTTCTTTCTAATCTTGTCCTTTATGAAACCAAATATTTGTTCTTTGGTCTTTGTAATAACCATTGGCAATCCCAAGTATTTCCCTTGACTCACTGCCTGGATTCCCCCCAGCTCTTCCTTTATTGCTTCCACTGTTTTCTGTTCAGTACTTTTGCTGAAAAAGACAGAAGATTTCTCCAAATTGATAAGCTGACCTGAAGCTGCCTCATATGGTTTTAGAATTGCCTTCAACTCTTTGGCTCCCTCTTGATCTGCTTTGCTTAAAATCAGTGAATCATCTGCAAAAAAGAGATGGGTTAGTGCAGGTCCATTTTTGCTGATCTTCATTCCTGTCATTGTTTGCTTTGCCTCTGCTCTTCTGAGTAGACTTGAGAAGCCCTCTGAGCAGATCAGAAAAAGGTAAGGTGACAGAGGGTCACCTTGCCTTAGTCCTCTTTCCGGCTTTACATACTCTCTTGCTTCTCCATTAACACTGAAGGAATAAGACACAATAGTAATACATTCCATAATCCAATTAGTCCAAGTTTCACAAAATCCCATTCTATCCATCATAGCTCTCAAGTAATCCCATTCGACCCTATCATAGGCTTTAGACATATCCAATTTAACAGCCATATATCCCATGTGCCCTTTCCTTTTGTTTTTCAGATTGTGTAGGAACTCATGAGCTAGGATAACATTATCAAGAATCTGTCTGCCTGCCACAAAAGCAGACTGATTTTTGCTTATGCACAAATCTAACACAGGTTTGAGCCTATTCACTAGAATTTTTGAGATGATTTTGTATAGGACAGAACACAAACTAATGGGCCTGTAGTGCATTAATCCAGTAGGAATGGGGATTTTGGGAATTAAGGACACAATAGTATGGTTTATGGAATTGAGCATGTGAGTTGAATGAAAAAAAGCTTGAACTGCCTCAACAATATCTGTTTTAATGATGTCCCAATAAGTTTGAAAAAATAGAGGTGACATACCATCATTTCCTGGAGCTTTATTGGGATTCATTGAAAACACTGCTGTCTTAATTTCGTGTTCATCCACAGGCTTGATCAGGATTCTGTTCATTTGATCCATGATTTTTGTTGGAATTCCCTCAAGTATCTCATGAATGCAGTCCTCTCTTGTTGCTGTCCTTGAGGCAGTGAACAATTGCCTGTAGTATTTAGCTATTTCCTCCCCCACTGCTTCTTCTGAATCTGTCCAGCTTCCATCCACTTTCTGCAATTGGTTCATCTTGTTTGCTCTCCTTCTTCCATTGACCACCGCATGAAAGTATTTAGAATTCTTGTCCCCCTCCCGCAGCCATTGCACTCTTGCTTTTTGACTCCAAAATTTTTCTTCTTCCTGATATGCTGCTTTCAATTGTACCTTCAGGGACCTCACTTCCTCCTTTGACATCTTTCTCTCCTGCCCCCTTTTTCCTTCTAGTATGCCTTTGATTTCATTTATCTTTGCTTTTGTATTTCCTATCTTGCTTTTGTGCCATTTCAGGAGACTTATTCTGCAGTTTGTGATTTTCTTAGTCACCTTAAACATTCTGGATCCATCACATGGCGTTTTCCAAGCCTCCTTGACTAGCTGAAATCCATCCTCATATTGCACCCATCTTTTATCAAAGTAAAATCTTTTTTTCCTCCTTTTGTTTGCTGGGCAAGTGTCTAGTAAGAGAATGCTATGATCTGATGCCCAGTTTTCAACATGTGTACATTTAGCATTGTTAAACACCTCTAGCCACTCAGGGGAGCATAAGCCTCTGTCTAGTCTTTCTTTTATTTCTACTTTTTCATCCCAGCTATTCCTCCACGTCCATGGCTCTCCTTCAAAACCTATGTCCACTAGATTGTTCCTCCTAATGAACTCTCTGAAATCTCTAAAAGTCCATTCTTCTCTATCTCTTCCACCCCATTTTTCTTCCTTACACCTTATATCATTGAAATCACCTATAATCATCACTTTCTCACCCCACAATCTTTTCCTCTCAGTTATTGTGGTCCATTGTTGCTTCCTCACCTGTCTTTCACAGCTGGCATAGATTGCTATTATCCTCCAATTCACCCTTGTTTCTTCATCTTCTATCAATGCTTCAATGGTGAATTCAGTATGTTGTAGTTCTTTTATTTTAATGGCATTTGTCCAAAATAGCGCCATTCCACCTGCTCTATTAACTGCATCCACTACATAACAGTTCTCCATTCCCAATTTTTTTTGGATTTTCTGCATCACATTTTCCTTATTTTTGGTTTCACTCATCATAATCATATCAGGGGAGAGGAGTTTGTTAAACTCCCTCAGTTGGGGAACTGTCAAGGGGCTCCCTGCTCCTTGGCAATTCCACACCATTATCTTCATGAATTACTGGAGGACCAGTTGAGGCTGATCCCCATCCCTTCAATACTGATCCCCATTCCTTCCCTTTGTGAACCACTCTGATAGCTTGCATTCTCACATCTTATCTTTTTGCCTGTCTGATCCTGTCCTGCAACCTCTTCCATTTCTTCATCTCTCAACTGGAATTTCCTTTTTCCCAGACCTTGTACCTCATTCTGTTGTCCTGTGATGTCCATTAAAGGTTGTCTCTTCCTGTATTGCATTTTGACTCCTCGTTTGGTCTTTCCTACTCCTTTTGCTTTCTGTACCTCACCAGTCTCTTGTGTATCTGAGTCTACTTGCATGCATTCTAACTCTTTGCTTTTGTTCCCTACCAGCAGGTCATTGTTGGATTCTCCTTTTGCACACTCCTCTATCTCTGGATTCACTGGTTGCTGTGTTCTTGGTTCGTCAGTCAGTTGTTCCAAGTTATTGTTCTCAGAATCTGCTAACTTCCCTTCATTCCCCTCCTGCTCCCATCTCAGCTGTCCTCCCTCCATTTCCTGATCTCTTCCTACATCTTCCTCATGATTCCTTTCAGGGAGCATCCTTGATGTGATAGGTTCGTAACTCCTGTCTCCTTCCTCTCTTTGTCCCATATTCCTTGTTGCCTTACAATTTTTCAAGATTTCCTTCTGTGCCAATGTAGGAGCCTGGAACTTAGGGATGAGTTCTCCATTCCTGTAAAACCAATGTTGTCTATCATTAACTTTGCTGTTCGAGTAGCTCTTTTCCTGTTGTGGTGATAATTTCCCCCCACCTGCTCTCATCCAAGGACCATATTGGTTCTCACTTTGTCCTCTGCTTAGTATTATTTGTGTCTTGCAACCCCTCTCACTATGTCCAATCATTCCACAGTGATAGCAGAAATCCGGACATCTTTCATATTTAAACTGTAACCATTTATATCCTCCATCCAATTTCACAGCTGTCCCTCTAGGAAGGGGTTTACTTAAGTCCATTGTAACCCACATTTTCAAGTGTTTCCCTTCTTTTCCTCCCCCTTGTGGTATGATTACCTCCTTCACTTCTGCAAATATACTTCCTATTTTCCTGCCAACTTCCTTTGCAATCCAATGTATGGGCAAATTTCAAACCTGTACCCATAATGGAACTAGATTAAAAGCTGCCTCATCCTCCTCAATCCCAGCTTTCCATGGTTTAAGTACCAGGATCTGGTTATCCATAATCCATGGTCCTCCATTCAGAATTTTTTCCCTTTCCTCCACTTTTGGAATGATAAACTGGAATAGATTTGGTCCAAGTTCCGTTGTTCCTAACTCCTTTGGGTATCCCCATGCTGCCGTAACAAACTTCTTCACACCTGTGAAATTTGCAATTTTTTCACCCCTAATTCTTCCAATTAAACTATTTTGGCGTTCCATTATGCCATTGTCAGCATCCTTTGCATCTAATTCAGCTCCCTGCATTTCTGACAATGATAGAGCAAATCTTTGAACAATCTCTGCCAAATCGTCCTCCATGACTAACAGACCAGATACTTGGGGGACTCCCTCGCTAATCACAGCCAAATGTAACAGGTCCACGTACTCCTAAGATGAAACTGACTAAGCCAGCAAAAAATAAAGCAGTGCAACCTTCAAAACACTCAATCTACTCAACACATACAGAAAAGGCAGAATTTAAAGAAGATTTTAGACAAACAAACAAAGAAACACTGAGATAAACACTGAGAAGAACACAGAGATCTTGCAAGGTTAAGGATTTATGAAATTCTTAGCTCATGAAGACCGCACAAGAACATGGGAAGAACTGTAAACTAGAAAGTTTACCGCCTATTTAGTAGTCTTTGTTCCTTTCGTACTTTCACACCCGCAGATGCTTGTAACTAAGCTTCTTTAGATGGTCAGCAATGTTGCTTCTGGGTATACATCATCCCTGCCACTTGGATTTTCTGGTGGAGTTTCAGCTAGCACTTCTGCTTTAAATATCTGGTAAAGGTGGAGCTTCAATTTGGACTCTAGTATATTAAAGGTTCTTGGATCACGATTGTGTTGGTGGTGGTGTTTGTTGAGTTTTAGAGCGCAAAAGTTTTTTGAAAGTTTGAACTTTTGGTTGTTGGAAAGCTCCCACCTTGGGGAGAGAATCTCAAACTAGAGAGAGAAAGCCACTACCTTAGAGAGTGGTTTTCTACATTCATAGTCATATCCACCTGTGCATATTTTAATAACCACATAAAATTAGACATACTTTAATAAGAAATTGCAAGAAAATGAATGGTAAAGCCTCTTTGATGCAATTGTATGTAATTGTCTTGTTCATCTTTTCTACTAACAAAACAAAAAAATACAATTTGCGAGTTACAACCACGCTTTCACTTTTATCAGCCTATTATAAAAATAAGAAAAAACCTTTTCATGGATATAGAAGCCATCATCCTTCACAAACCAAGTGCATTTGTTGAGCCTGTATATAATTTTGCCACAAAATTCACGAGCCAAATCCAAGTTAAAAATTATAAAATTTCTATGCCTTTTACCCTATTGAAAATGACAGACGTGTGAAGTTGTTTCGAAATAATCTAGACGAAATTTCCTATGGAAATCATCGTTGAAACGAAGAGTGTGACATCCAAGCTCCTCATCTTTGGATTGGCAACACATTACATTACTAATGGAATGGAATTGTTTGGAAGGTTATTGACTACACGAACATAATACCCCTCGAACGAAGGTTGACATAATAGGAATTCATTCATAGTATATGAAACTTAGAAACAACATGAATATTTTTGTCACCAATCTATCATCTTTTTCTGTTTGTGATGTCTACTCGGAAGACTGGCTACAACGGCGCTTGTACCACTATTACTGAGGTAGAAACCATCTTCCTTCACATACCAGTAGCAGTCGTTCACGAGACCAAAAAACCCAGTAGTGCAATAACGAAAAGCTATATCATGGTGAAAAACTACGAAACTTTTATTTCTTTCTGCCCACCAAAATTGACAGGAGTATACACTGGAACTGGTTTCCCAAGAACCTATGTGAAACTCCCAATGGAACTCTTCATACATGTGAAGGATATGAAATCCAACATCATCATCCTTTGACTGGCACTGTAAATCTAGGGAACTTGCATTGTTGGGGAGATTATTGGCTATATGAACACTATATTTCTGGCAAGCAACATGGATTTTTGTATTGTTTGACAGAAAAATGGAGAATAGAAGTAGGGTGAAAAGGGTTTTCAGTATAGTGTTGTTCATTTTTATCGGCTGAAATTTTTTGCTTCAATCTACTCGAAATGAGTTTTTAACAAGAGCAATATATAGAGAGAGAGCTAATCCATGGCAGTAAGGTTTACTTAACGAAAAAATGGGTAGTAAATTAAGCTTCTCCAACTTAAATGGTTAACATTGATCATGAAGATTTCAATTCGCCTCAGCCAAGGCCTTAATATAGCAAATTATCAAAGCTCAAAATGACAACATATGAAATCCATTTGCTATTATGGTAAGCAATGAAAAAAAAATCTTTTATTTTTCATCTCTCTCTTTGACATTTTCTAAGGATTTTTTTTTTCTAGGGTGTTCTAGATAGTATTGTTTTCATTTGTTAGAGAAACAAACAAACTAAAGTAAATTTCCGAAACATGACTAAATAATTGGGACGGAGAGAGTATCTACATTATTTCTCTAATTCAACCCACATCTTCCTGTGCATTTGAGCAATTTAATATCAGTTACAAACATTACTGGTACCACCATTTATTCGCATTATGTACAACTATCACCCTGGTCAAGCCTGTAAAGTTATCATCGAATCAGCATTAGGCTAATAAGGGCAGGGTGTTTAAAGCTGGGCCTTGTTTGGAAAGGGATTTTCCATCAAAAAAATCTTTACATTTTTCGTAAACATATTTTTTAATTATCTTTTTATCTCACACATATATATATCAAATTGTTATAATACATTTTCTATAAAAATTCCAA
The DNA here is from genome assembly GCF_003713205.1 of Coffea eugenioides. Classification (NCBI taxonomy): domain Eukaryota; kingdom Viridiplantae; phylum Streptophyta; class Magnoliopsida; order Gentianales; family Rubiaceae; genus Coffea; species Coffea eugenioides. Next base: position 16,002,295 of record NC_040040.1, read on the forward strand.
AAAATTGCAATCCAAACACGACAATGTTCAAGTACTGAAAGGGCATAGAAATCAGACCTCATTTACGATTTCTAGTATACGATTTTTGTCAGGGGGTGAACAAATTACCACAAGCTCTATTGGGGTAGAGCAGATATTAAAAGCTTGTATTTTGAAACTTTAAAAAATAAGTTTTACAATCACTTTTTTTAATTTCATGCCACATTTATATGAAATATTACTGTATATTGAACATTAAAAAACAACTATTCTATTTCTGAGCAGTAATAATAATAACGATAATATTTAGCACCAAGGACTATCCAAATTTATTGACTTAAAAAGACTTGAAAAGGGTGGATCCATATATTATTGATAAGAGCTAACAAAAGTACACCTAGTATTGTTGAAATCAATCTGCAAAGAAAGCATCATTAGCATGAAATTTTGATTATCAATTTTGTTAAGGAGGAAATTAATCCAATACCAAATCTAAAGGAATTATAGTATCATACCTAATGTGAATATTCATTATTTATCAACAAATGTTTTTGTTAGAATTATGAATTAATGGGGATTAAACAAGAAAACTTGTTTCAAATTGCCCCTAAATATTGTTAATAAGAAAATTTGTAGCACCACATATTAAAGGAAATAAATAAAAAAAAAAAGAAAATTCCATTGGTAATTAAAAATAAGTTTTAAAATTATTCTCATTCCTCCTCAATTACCAAACTGCCAAACAAGACTGGAAAGATTACTACATCTTCTCTCTCCTACACTCCCAAATTTGGCCTCAGGTGAATTCTAGATGCAAATGAAAGACTGGGAAGTCGGGTTTTTAGCGGGTTTTAGCAAGAAAAGAGTTAAGGAAGAAATAGAGAAAAAATAGACAAATATAAGACTTGAGGCTAGAGAAAAATCGGGGTTTTCTTTGGGGGTTCTCCGACGAGGAAGGAGAAGCAGAGAAGACGAAGAGAAGAAAAATGGGGGATTTTTTCTGAGAATTATTTCTGAGAAAGAAACTTCAGAAAAGATTCGTCCTTTTTTCAAAGTCCCTCTTCTTCTTCTTTGGCTTCTCAAACTATTTTGCAGCTCAGCTCTCACTGTTCTTTATCTACTGAGGTACATGTTTCTTGCCAACTGAAAAATTCATCGGATAATTTCTTGTTAACAGTCTAATCGCGTATTGGATTTTTATCAGATTTTCTTGGATGCGTTTCTCCATAATGGTCCCTATTTTGTCTTTGTTTTCTTTAAATTTGATTATTCTTGGCTTATAAAATTCTTGAAATTAATGGAAACGGTGTACTAGTACTAATGTGTTAGGTACTTTCCTACGCCCTTACGTTATTGAAATACCTGAGCGGATATACTGATTTATAGAAGTAATCTCTCCTGGCTGCTCATGAATCTCTCCTGTACATGTAGAACCCTAATGGATTAATTCCAAGTTTTTCGTATCAGCTTTTTTTTTTTTTTTGAGCGCTTTTTTAGTGCATTTCCCTAAAGCTTTTCATCCATATCAAAATGTGGAACCTTGTTTGTTTGGACTAGCTTTCGATTCATGTAGTGGAATTTGGCTAGTTCTCCGTGAGCGTCTGCATTTCATTTGTCAACTTTTTGTGAATAATAGTTGTGGTTGGCCACTAATCCAATGTTATAATTGTTAGACCAGTAACATGATGTGCATTCAGGTTTTAAACATGCTATATTTGAGGATGGTTCGAAGATAAGATTTTGATTGCTTAAAGCAGGGGAGAATAATTGTTCATACACTAGCCTTTTGTTTTGTTTGGTTAGCAGACATTTATGTGGTTTTTTTTTTTTTGCTTGTTAATTCTGACTTCTTGCCATTTGCCCCTTGATGATTGGAACATGAATTCAAGTGTACCTTTAAGTGGTGGAAACACTTGTGTGTGTGAAGCTTAACAGTTTTATTAGTCTCAGGCATCTTGAGTTATAGGTTTTTAGGTGTATAACCATGAATGCATTAGGAGATTTTTGGGCTTTGCAGTGTAAACTAATCTAACTATTTATTTTCATAAGCTGAATTTCTCCTTTGGATCTGCGTGGGATTTCTGCTTCTTTTATTAATGATGGTTCTTGGTGGTATGTAATGCTAGGTTAATGATCTTTTGGTTGTGATTGTTCATCAGTTAGTCTTTAACTTTTTATATGCTAATGACATTATTTTTGTTCGCTGATTTTTTTTTCTTTTGTTACTTGGTTAGCTAGCATGAACTGTTGCATAAACCCTTTGCTCATGCAGTAAGCTCCATAGTAAAGTTGGTCATTCTCTTTATACCTTGTGGTAGCTTTTTGTTATGCTTGTTGAATTCTAGCATAATATGCGAGTCAATGTCCAAAATGAGTTTTAACATTGTCACTTTTTTTGTCAAAAGGAGAACTATGCCCCAGCGTCTGCCCTTATTCTGCTACCCTTGAGTTGATACGTTTGTTTACTGCCAATATAAATTAATAATTACATCAAAATTGGAAGTTGTTGGTGTCAAAAGAAATAGCTAGCATGTACTGTTGTTTGCCTAATCAAAGTTGTCTAGAAAATATGAATGTGGTCTTTCAGCAGGAATGCTAAGTAGGGGGCTATCAACTGAGTAATCCATCTGTGGTTGGGATTTCTGAAAAGCTCTTGTTTATTAGCCCTTCTTTTTCCTAAATCAAGCTTCTTTTGAATTTATATCCTAATCTGATTTGTGGGGTGGTTATTTTTATCAGTTTTTCTCGAATTTGTTGGTAGTTGAGTGTCTGGAGGTGCTAAAAGCTTAAAACTTGGGAAGGGGCCATCCTGTTTTTGTACTTTATATTCCTAAAATTAATGTTATCAAGTTATTGGTGTTTCCTGAAAATCTATTTAGCAAAAGGTAGAGAATATGGGGATTGCGTTTCCAATTCTATGGAACTAAGAGGAAGTAGAATTCTCGATATCTTTTTTTCCCCCCGAGTATGATAACTTGTGTGGTTTAAGCTGACTTAAAAATTCTGCAGTTGAAGAAACTAGTAGTAAAAATTTTACTTTTCTGCCTATAGTTGAGGATGTTAATATTTGTTGGCACTTCCTTTAAGGTTAGAGTACAACCTCATTTACGGATATGCCATTATTTGGCCAATTTTTCTAGTCTTGAAACTCATTATGAGTGCGAGTTCTGCTTGTTGGTTTCATGCAAAAGAACACAACTTTCTATCAGACATTGTTTGCATTTCAATTTCTTAGGCTTCTTCTTTGGCAATGCGATCATAAACTTATTTGGACAGGACATTAGTTTTCACAAAATTAAGGACGTTACCTGGTATTAAATGGACAACACGTGCAAAGTGGAAGAATTAGAGATGCCAGTAACAGGGATCTTTCAGCTACCAGGAGAACCTGCCATTGTGATAAATGGCCTGCCTCCAATGGGTCCAAGAGATTCTGCTCCTTCTACTAGTAATGTTGTTAGCGATGCTAAGCAACATGAAAATCCTGGTTTTGGTGAATGGTTGGTTGGAAGAGAAGTTCTGAAATTATTCGGAGGACAGTATTATGCTGGAAAAGTCGCCAAGTATGATGAGGAAATGGGCTGGTACAGGGTGGTCTATGAAGATGGTGACTCTGAAGATCTCGAATGGAATGAGTTGGAAGAAGTGCTTCGTCCCCTGGATATCATGGTGCCTTTGAAATCTATATCAGCAAAAATAATTAGGAGGCAACAAAAATCTGTTCAGAAGCCTGCAAAACTTGGGACTGGTAACATGCTAGGTTAGTCAATGAACGATGGTAACTCTTGAACAAGCTAGCTTCATGTCGGAAACTCATCGAAGCTAGCAAGCAGTTATATACCAGGCGAAGTTGCATCCGAATTTGTGCTGCCATTTAAATACGGTGTTGTGTCCCGATCCTGGTTTTAATAACTGAAGAAGAAAAATCTCATGATCGTCTAGTTGCCTACTTTCTAGGACTTGTATGTTTTACATGGGAGTAAAATATTGGATTTTGACCGATTTGTAGTTTCTAGTTGTGACTGTTGCATGAATTTCCAGAATTGCTGATCCGAAATAAACCAGACGGGGAAAACAGTTCAACTATGGAATTTCTCATTTTATGATGGCCAGCAAGGGGAACCACCGGGCGCAAAAAGATTGGTGGAGTGGGGAAGGTAGGGTAGGTGGGCTTCGAATCTTTTGTCTCCAAATTAATTTCTATCTTCTCTGTCCCTTCTTTGTACAGCTGTCACGTGTTTTTAATTTTTTGATAATTTAAACTCAAACAAATCGATAATAATCGGGTGAAAAGTTTATTCAAAATCAATTAAAATAGATAACTCAAACTTTTTTTTATTTTTATTTTAACAAACTTTTGGGAATAGAGGAAATAGAGACTAATTTGGGGACAGAAAATTTGAAACCGGGTAGGTCGGACTGCAAAACTAGTTCTAACGATGCAAGGTTGTGAAATTTTCAACCCCAGTGAACTCCTCCAACATCTTTTCTCTAAACGAAAAACCGGAAAAGAACAAAACGACCATCTTCCACGTACCTCCCGATATAAACAGAAGGTTTTCTGATTTAAAGAGTTAAATTTTACTGAGCAAAATGGCACATACCACAGTGAAAAACCTTCTAATTGTCTCCATCTTATCATTTTACTTTTTCGAAACTATCCTTGTAAATGCTTCTTTTGAGGGTTATTATGTTCAAGTGGTGAATCACCTCCCAAAGAAATTCCATTCCAGTAGAAATGTGTTTGCCAATCCAAAGATAAGGAGCTTGGATGTCACACACTCCATTTGAACAATGATTTCCATTAGGAGTTCAGTCCAGATTTTTTCAGGACAACTTCGTACGTCTAGCATTTCGAATGGGGTAAAGAACAAAGAAACCTTACAGTTTTTAACTGGGGACTTTGCTCGTGAATTTTGTGGCAAATTTTTATATAAGCTTAACAAGTGCAATTGGGTTGTGAGGAATGATGGCTTCTATATCCGTGAGAAGGTATTTGCTTGCGTTTATTGTAGGTTGATGAAAATGAAAGTGTGGTTGTAGGTCGCAAATTATATTTTGTTTTGGCAGGAAAAAAGATGAACAAGATAATTACATACAATTGCAATTAGCAAACTTTAACATTCATTTTCTTGCAATTTTTTATTAAAGAAAAAGATAACATAGGGAGAGGGTTGGGTTGGATTGGGTGGTAAGGTAGGAAATAACTAGACTTGAGTTCAATCTAAACCCATCCCAAAGTGATCCCGCCCAAGTTAGTCCCAAAACACATATGGGTAAGGTTGGACCCAAACCCATATGACTCGGTTCCATCTCAAACCCAAGCAAATCCCGACCATCCCGCCATCTCTACTATTTGCACAAAAAAAAAAAGAGATAAAGATAACATTATGTCTCATAAAAAAAAAAAAAAAGACAGAGGATTTGGATAGCCATTATTTGGCTCCAAATTATTTACTTGCATCACAAACGCAATTTTCAGCGCACCTTTTTATCTTTCCAATTAACTTTTGTATCTCACATACATCACATCACAAAAAGTGTTACAGTAATTATTTCAAATAATATTTTAAATAATCTCCTGTCCAAACACTTAGTAGTCCTTAGCACTTCTCGTAGGATTTCAAATTTTTTCCCGCCATTTTTCATAGTGATGAGTTTGCTCTTGTGTAACGTACATATACAACTATTGATCATGATAAAGCAAGAATTTATGACGATTGGGTCAAAATGCATTTGTAATTAAACGAAGAAACTTCACTAATCTTAATTAAACAAAATCTTAATGTGTGAGAATCCTAACTGAGACAACAAATTATTAAAACATCATTTAGGTAGATCTGGTCTTTTTTTTTTTTTTCTCCAAACGATAACAAATAGGTAGATCTGGTCTTGAAAAAAAATTTTTTTTTTTTTTTTTTTTTTTTTTGGTGAAAGTCTTGTAAACCAACATGTTTTAAAAATTTAGATCGTTTTAGAACATACAACTAATAATGCAAACAGTACAATCATGCAAAGCACTTATCTACAAGATCAAGTTTACCTAAAATATTTGACAAAGTTGCCAACACAGGATCGAGGACAACTATGTGTCCATTTTCGCTTCAGTATTGTATATTTATGCTGGAGAACATTGACAAGGCAGTAACTTTTTGTTAAGTCAAAGAAAAATAACTAAAACATCAAATGCTTTGACGTCGACTACTGACTTGCAATGTAGTAGCTTTGCCAATAACTTCCCTCCAGATTTGTAAAATCGTTTTTTTTATCAAAAAGAAAAGTGACATACAAAGTATTTCACCATTGTTGGTAACTAAATTAATTTAAATTAAGTGTAGGACAAGTTTTCTTAAATCTCCCTTCCGCACCCTCCTTTCTTAAATTCCAAAACTCCCTATGCTAGAAAAAAGAATTGAAATGTTTTCATAAACCTCCCCTGAGGTTTTTAACTATTTGACTGTCCTCCCTTCAGGTTTTGAAAATTACACTAACCTCTCTTGAGCTTTTTTATCATGTAATATTTGGGTCCAATCAACAATTTAAAAATGATAGTAGAAGAGAGAGAGAGAGAGAGAGAGAGATAATATGATTCCACCATTACCCCCTCATCTACTAAATTGTTTAATTAATTTAACACCAATCCAAACATTAAAAAAATATTAGAATTTGCTGTTTATCATCAAGAATTAAATCACAGATGGCATCAAAAATAGTATATCATTTTATATATTTCACTTAAAGTAAGATCTAAATTGCTCTTTTCAGTTATGAACCCATTGTCAAACAAGATCAACAACAAATAATTTAAAAAATTGTAACCAAAATATTATAAAGAGCGAACTTTAATACCATAAAAATCTCAGTATCTAACATTAATATGTTGACAAGAATATTTATGAAAGCTTGTTCTTTGTAATATTTTGGTTTCAATTTTTATTGATTATTTGCTATTGATCGTATTTGACAGTGGATTTGTAATTGAAAAGAGTAATTTAAATCTTATATTAAGTGAAAAATATAAAATGATATATATATTTTTGATATTATATGTGATTTGAACCCTAATGATAAATAGCAAATTTTTGTATTTTTCTTTAATGTGTGGGTTGATATTGAATTAATTAAATAATATAATAGAAGAGAAGCAATGATGAAATCATATTATCTTTTATCTCTTAATATCACTTTTTAATTATTGATTTGGTCTAATATTACAAGATAATTAATTTTAAGGGACGTTAATGTAATTTTTAAAACATGGAGGGAAGCTAGTGAAATAGTGAGAGATCTCAGGGGAGGTTTCTAAAATTATTCCTTGATTTTTTTTGATGCTAAACACCACTTATTAAGAATTGTCATGATAGATTGGAAAGAAGGAGAACCTTGTGTGGTCTTCCTCTTTCTTTTTGATCTATATTCGTTTTTTCCTCTCACTCCACTCTTAGTCCTCTGAAGAAGGCGTTATGTTTTTCTATATTTGCAGGCGTGATGTTTTCCAAATTGTTCATGTCAACGTACAATTAAACTTACGGGTGTTCATCGGCCATTAATTCATAAATATTTGAAATTCGAAATTTCAATAGTGAGTAAAATTATTTTAAATTTTTCTAAAAATTTGTTATAATAAAATAATATTCCATATGTTTTTTTCAACAAAATTTAATCAACTTAACTCAAACAATGATATAAAAAATGACTAATCAAAAGTTTTCTTTGAAAAATCTTCCATTGAATTGACTTGTAAAGATGCAAAATACTTTAATGCTAAAACTAATTTCATATGATCAATGTAGCAATCTTGTTGCAATAATTTCAACATGGTCCCCTTATGAATTTATAAAGAGATACGTTCAAGTTTTGTTTTGGCTAGGATAAACATGATTTCGTCTTTCTGACTACTCTGTCAAACGAAGTGTTAGAAAGAATCTTTGACCAAAATAACACGTGCAAAATGTGGTGACAGAAAACAATTGACCCCCAAATTTTGGAAATATTTGGGGGCAAAGTATAATTTACGCTTCTCCTGTTGCATGCTTGTCGTGTTATTACTTTTTTTTTTTTTTTTTGGCGAAACCCCAATGAGGGAGGGTAGCCAACCCTAAAATTTATTCACGAATGGGAGAGTTACAAAAATAAAAAATAGAACAAAGACTGGAGTAAGCGAGGGCATAGCCAATCAAACCCTAAATGAGCACTTCACGAAACCGAGGTACTCCGTGACGATCCAGAAGAGCCTTTCCTCTGACCCTGAGAGGCAAGGCCGCGTCTGAGACGTAGACGCGCTGCCCTCCCAAATGCAGAGAAGCCAATGCATCCGCCACCGAATTGGCCTCACGAAAGACATGGTGAAGGGATGCATCCATCCGCTGGACCAAATGTCTGATTTCCTGCAGTACGATACACACCGGCCACTTGGACCCCATATCCGAGCAAACTAGTTGAACAAGCGCCTTTAAGTCTGACTCTACCGTCAACGCCCCCACCTCGCGATCTGCACATAACTGGAGACCATGCAGGAGTGTTTGCGTCTCCGCTTCCAACACATCTAACTCTCCGAACTCCTTATAATAGGCGAAACACACCTTCCCACAGTGGTCACGTAAGACCTCTCCACCAGATGCCCTGCCGTGTAGGACACTGGCATCGGTGTTAAGCTTGAGCCACCCCGGTGGTGGCTTTTTCCAAGCAACGGGGGCAACATTTTTATCCCGCCTAAAGTGGCCTCCAAACCTTGCCCATGGACAGTCCCGATCACCTGCAAAGGAGGTCCTGGAGAATGCATGAGACGTACCCATCTGATCCAAAAACTCCTCGATCCGGAAGATCACCTGGGCCGGAGTGGCCGAAGCTGCTTCAAATCTTGCTGAGTTTCTGCTCTTCCAAATAAACCAGAGAACCAACAAAGGGACCAGGACCCGCACATGTGTTGTTGACACTTTGGAGTGAGAGAAGAACCAATGGGACAACATAGCAGGCACGCTGTGCGCGGTAAACGGGAGGAGACCGAACACTTTGAGAAAGTGGTCCCACACCGCCCTAGCCACAGTGCAGTGCAGGAACAAGTGAATGACAGTCTCATGAGCCCGGCGGCAACAACTACACCTGGAACATAATGTGACCCCCTTACTCTGCAGCACACTGTCAAGAGGGATCCAACGGCGCACTAGACGTCATGCAAAAAAGGAAACTCGTAAGGGCACGATCGGCCCCCATACATAGCGATCAATCCACGATGTATGACGTCTTTGACGGATGTCCTCCCATGCGGAAGCCACAGAGAAATCACCATTGTGTGATGGTACCCAAACCATGGCATCGTCCTGTTCAGGGAAGAAAGGAATGCTAGTGATCCGCTGCACCACAAAGTCTGGCACCCACTCCTTGAGCCGAGGAACATTCCAGCCATGAGCTGTGTAGAACTCTGCCACCAGGGCATAAGGGGAATTGGTGACCCCCACCACTAGCGCTAGAGGGAGATCACCACACCAGGTATCGTACCAGAAGTCGACTAGTCCCTTTCCTAAGCACCAACAAATCCGCGTCTCCGCAAAATCTCGGACTGCTAACAGTCGTCGCCATGACGCCGGGGGATGATCCACCACAGCGATTGACGGGTGGGAGTCCTTAATGTACTTACTGTACATATACCCAGCCCATATCGAATCATTTCTGTGTAACTGCCACCACGACTTGCAGGCGAAGGCCTTTGCCGACTCAAAAAAGGAGCGAAACCCCAGACCCTCTTCTTGAACAGGAAAGCATAGCTTCTCCCACATCGCCCAGTGCATCCTCTTTGAATCAACATTTGAATCCCAGAGAAATAAGTTGCAGATCCTGCCTAGGGCCGTCACCACGGTTTTGGGAGGGCAAATTGCCTGAAGCAGATACAGAGGAATCGAGCCGAGCACGTGCCGAATGAGGACAATCTTACCCCCGTACTCAGAAGTTTAGAACTCCAATGGAATAGGCGTGCCCGTAGCTTAGCCAGTAGGGGATCGAAGATTATTGCGAGCTCCGTCCATCAATCCTTTCTTTTTGTTTTGGATCCAATTTCATACAAACTAATGTCAATGATTCCACCTGCTCCCGGGAGATTACCAAAAAAAAAAAAACCTTTGATTTTAGGGACCAATCACTTTAACAAGAAAAAGCACACGTTGTTACTTAAAAAAAATTGCATTAAAAATACATTTTTAAATTATTTTTTCATTTCACATATATCATACCTCAAAAAATTTTACTGTGACTATTCTAAAAATTTTTTGGTTAATTTTCTATCCAACCACACTAAATTTTATCACAGACTCAATGTTCCGTTTAGATTGCTATTTTTAGAAATTTTATAAAAAAAATGTATTATATCAATTTAATGTATATGAGGTAAATAGATGATTGATAAATATGTTCATAAAAAATATAAAAAATTTTTGTGCGGAAGAAATGCAATCTGGACAAGGCTGAAGTAGAGAAATGAATGCCTGCCGACGCCAGTGTGCTCGAGCTAGTACACTAGTAGTACTGCTACCTAATACACATCCATATCAGTTGGTACGCATTTTTTAAGCAAACTAGTACAGTAGTAGTTTTTTTTTTTGTCAAAAAAAAACTAGTACAGTAGTAGTAGAGTAGTAGTTTTTTTTTTTTTTGTCAAAAATAATACACTAGTAGTTACTACTACCTAATACACGTACATATCGATGATTGGCACGCATTTTAAGCAAAGCTGACATTTAAAAAAAAAAAAAAAAAAGCAAAGCTGATAGCACCATTTTCTGCGTGCAAGAGTAGCGTGCATGGTGGGTGGGAAGTTCATCCCATTTTCCACCGTGGAAGCAACCTTCCCTGGTATAAACAGACATGGAGCACCATGCTTAAAGACTTGAGACTTTATTTGGGTGTCGATCTTGGTCTATTGGCCCACGTTTTATTATTCAGAATTTTCTTAAATGTTTCATCAACAGGTATTTAGGGGGCGTTTGGTAAGAGGGTATCGGATTCGGGGAATGGAATGAACCCCATAAATGGTGTTTGGTTCACTGGAATGGGAATTGAAATCTTGGAATGATTTCTAAAAATTTGGTGTTTCTCCATTCCCAAGTATTTTGGTGGGTTTTGTCCGATTCCCAAGTTTGATTCCAAGAAACAAATCCAATTACATATTATAATTATACAATGATATAATTAATATTTATATATTATATTATTATAATATATATATATACATATATATAATATATTATAATTATAATATTAGTACATTATATAAATATATATTATAATTATTTAGTTAAATATAATTATATTCATATAATATATATTATAAATTTATTAATATTATATAATAATATATTTATAATATATATGTATATTTATAAATGCATATTATATGTGCATATGATTATAATATACACATGTATATAATATTAATAAATTGTATAATTATATTTATATTTATATTTATTATTTTAAATACAATAATATATAATAATTACTATATCTAATATTAATATGCATTATACTTATATAAAATATGAGTACAATTAATATTTATATATTATATAATTATAATTATGTGTTTATTTTATAGCATTTGTATAATTATAATTAATTATATATATAATATTTAATTTAATTAGTTACAAACTTATAATAATGATGTTATTGTATTATATAATTATATATTATAATTATTTAGTTAAATATAATTATACTTATATAATATATATTATAAATTTATTATTATTATAAATATTATATTTATAATACATATGTATATTTATAAATGTATATTATATGTGCATATAATTATAATATATACATGTATGTAATATTAATAAGTTATATAATTATAATAATTATTATTTTAAATATAATAATATATAATAATAACTATATTTAATATGTAATATATATTATATTTATATAAAATATTATTATAATTAATATTTGTATATATTATATATTTATATATTTATATTATAACATTGTATATTTATATTTAATTATATATATAATTTTTAATTTAATTAGTTACAAACTTATAATAATATTATTATTATTTATATGTATTATATAATGTATATTAATTTATGTAATATAATTAATATTATCAATTTTACTAATAATTATACATGTTTACTAATAGAAATTATTAATTAGTTAGACTAAATTTACTAATACATTTATACTAATATATTCAATTAGTGAAGATTTCTTATATCCCATTTACAAAGAGCCAATAACTATCATTTACGATGGGGTTTATAATATATTTATTATATTCCATTCCGAAAGAGTCGACGAACCAAACATCAACTATAGTAATGATACACATTCCAGGTACTTGAACCAAACAAATGTATTGGAATGAATGACCTCATTCCAAACCCAAGATATCCGATTTCGAATCCGAATCCGATACCGATGTGCGAACCAAACGCCACCTTAGGTATTCGTCTGAGTCATGGTGATTCAGTACCCGTCAAGTTGTTCCTTGATCTCTTTAAGTCTTCTCAGTCCCTAATATAGTAAAGGACATACATATTAAAATGTCTATATTTATACTGAATAGTAATGAGTAAAATCAAGTAGTAGCTTTCTTTTTTTTTTTTTTTTTTGTACAAGTTGTATTCCAGAAAGTCTCCAGGAATCAGGTTATTGTAGCCCATGAGTTGACTAGCCAAGCAAGATTATTGTAATCTCTATTACATAGGATGCCTTTGTCCGTTTTGATGCCAAAGAAAGAAAGAAAGAAATCCAGTAATATTGGCATCCCAATATTGAGGACAAATACTTCATGGAGAATTGCTCTAGTATCACTCTTTTTAGATGGTCATTGCTGTTGGAACCTCCAAGAAATCTAGAGGCAAGGAGAGAACTGACAGGTTGTCGATGCCTGTGCAATAATAAAACCTGCTCAAACTAAAATTAATTTCTGTAGATAGTGGTAAGCAGGGTCGAATCCACAGGGACTGGGAGTAATTGTTTCTTTTCAAATTCACAGTGACAATGGGGGTGTTTTTATGCAGGAAGTGACAATCAAATAAATTCAAATAAAATCTAAGAAACTACTAAAAATTAAATAACAAATTACTAAAATCAAATGAGTGATAATTAAAGATCTAGCCAAGGAATAACTTCAGCACTGGTTCACCTAATTGATCATCGATGCAAAGCCAATTCCAATTATTTACTAATAAATAGGTTATAACTGCCAAACAAGCGATGACAGTCAACCCCTCCTTACTGTGTCGATGATTAAGGTACGCCCGTTAATCACTGCTCTAATTGAGAAATAATCCTAGGTACGCCCATAGAATTTAATTCCCCAATTGCCTTACGTATTAGAGGAGCCCTATTCTAACCAAATAACGCACTACCAGGGTTATTTTAGATTAGCCCGCGTATTCCCCTGACACAAATCTAATCATGCCAGTTGCCACTATTTTGAGACAATTAAACAATTACGGATTTAATGTCCCAATTGACAATAGATTATCAAATTAACTAACTATCCGGATCCAAGACAATCAATTAATTAAATAACCATAAACACTACAATCAGGAAATATACAAATACCAATAAATAAAAGAAAAAGATAAAATTAAATCGATCTCACAATTTCAGGCAAGCCAAAGCCTCCGTTGTCTCTTGACTAGATAAAAGAGTTTAGCTCATTGTTGATGAAAGAGTTTAGCTCATTGTTGATGAGAAAAACCCATACAAAACTGAAGTGATAGTTGCGGCCATTATGTGGTAGGAGGAATTCACTACAGACCGCAAGGAAAAATCAAACGAAAAAGCTACAGGGAAATGATTCAATGCTTCAATGGCTCCTGACATCCGAGAGGCAACTACTACTAAGAAGCAAAAGGAAGGAAAAGTCAAAGGTGAAAGCTAAGCTACAGGACGAAAGGCTAAGGAAGCCAGCCGTCTTCAGTCCTCTGCTGCTCTTGCCTTGTGCGGCGGCTCCCCCAAGGGAAAGGAACAACTCCCTTTCGGTTTAGCCCTTCCAAAATAAAGGGCAAAAGATCTTTTTTCTTTGCCAACACTGCCCTTGGGCTAAGCTCTATTACTTGGACTCTTTTCTTGTTAAATTGGCACTTGTTATCATATTTTCGTTCTACTCCCTGAAATAAATGTAAAATATCAAAAGTAAGTAGAATCTAACAATTAATCCACATTAGGTCAGGTAATAGGAGGAATTAATAATAAAATAAATGGTAAAATTGCAACCTATCAATTCCCCCCACACCTAAACCATGCTTGTCCTCAAGCATGAGAACAGTAAACAAGCACCAATATTTGATAGTGGCTATTGCTCTATCCAACAAATTGCCAAGATACCAAGAAAAACAATAATCAAGCATCAATGGTCAAGTTCAAGAAACATCACTCCGGTTAGCTTCTAAACCACAAACTCCCCTAATTTCAGGTTAACTAATCTAAGAAAAAGGAATAATGTACAACATTTATCAGCAAATGGTCCAACTATTAACCAAAATCTCAACATTAAATCCATAATTCGGCAAGCTGATTTTTATTACACACTAACACAACCTTCACTTTTTTTCACATTTTTTCTAACTTTAACTTTTTTCTTTTTTTTTTCTTTTTTTTTCTCTTTTTTTCAATAGTAACAAAAGACTTAGTCGCTAGCCATTAGAGCCTTTTGACGCGAACTCCAACATTGGCCAGATGAAGGAGCCCGGTTACTCAGCTTTTATCGCCACGTGACCACGTACTCATAGGAATTACTACCTTTTGACGCGAGAATCAACACTTTTAGGTGCAGATCCCCGGTTACTCAGTAGTAACTAATAGCGGAGTACAGTCAAGTTTATTCATAACTAAAAATCACAAAAACTCAATATAACACAAGAACCAAAAGAAAACTTGCATCAGTTAGCCTCATTTTCAAGCATGGAGAACTAAAGTTAATAACCGGACCAATTCACATGAAAATGCCAATAATCATTCCCTATGCCTAAGAAAGTTAACCAAAAATTATAAGAGTAAAACAATCATCGATATTCACCAAAGAGATATTTTTGGACTCAACCATATTAACTTGATACCCTTTTATTATTAAAATTTGGCAATAGCAGAAATAGAGGCAACAATCCAACATCAAATTTTTGGCATGCACTTGCGAGCCAATCACTAAAAAGAAGAAAATGAAAATGAACGAAAGATACTAGCACCATAACTGCTCCCCCCACACCTAAATCCTACATTGTCCTCAATGGAGGAATTAAAGCAATTAAAGTGAAGAGGACAACGAAACTTCCCTCTTTGAGTGGCCAAGAGGTAGGCGGGGACGGTGGAGAAAACCAATGTGGTGGAAGTACGCGCCCAAGTTCTGAGACATCATACTCAATTCAACCAGCAAATGCAAAACTCTGTCCACCCAAAATCTCAACAAAGCCTGCGCCTCATATCAAAGGTACCAAGCAGATGATGGTCGCATGATGGAGGGGCAGTGACCTTGGGTGGCGGAGCTGTGGAGCAGCGGCAGCTGGCGTCGGGAGGTGATGGCTAGTGGAGGTAGAAGCTGCGATAAGCTGGTGGAGGTGTGCGTTGCGCGGTGGCGGTGCGCAGTGGAAACTTCAGCAGCTACGGCGGCCTGCGAAGTGGTGGCGGAGGCCGCGGGTGGCCGGCTGCCGCGGGAGCTGCGAGGCTGAGAAGCTGGCCTGCGCGCGAGATTCTCTGGGTCTCGGCCAAAGAGGAACGGCAGCGCAAGCTGGGGCAGTGACAAGCTTGGACGGCCGCTGGCGAGTGGAGGAGCTGCGTGTGGCGTGGTCGGAGCTGGGCCGCGGCGCACAAGGGGAGATCAGCGGCACGCGAGGTGAGAAGTTTCGGTCGACAGGGAGGAAGAAGAAACAGGGGAGAAAAAAGAAAGAAAAGAAAAAGAAGAAGAAAGAGAGAAAGAAAGAAAGAAAAAAGAAAGAAGAAAGAAGGGAAAAAGAAGAAAGAAAAAGAAAGGAATTTGGTTTTTTTTTTTTAACATTGGAAACCAACGCTGCGATGAAGATTTTTTTTTTTTTTTTGAAACTAAAGCTACGGTGATAAGAAATTTTTATTTTTATTATTTTTGTTTTATTATTTTTTTAAAATTTTTTTTTTTTTAATCCCTACCTTTCCCGCGAACGTGACGCGGGCACGTCATGAGGGCAAGAGAGCTCCCAGAAGTTTCTGAATTTCTGATCGTGAGCTTCCTGCACATCACCACGCGGGCGCATCATGAGGGCGAGAGAGCTCCCAGAAGTTTCTGAATTTTCTGATCGTGAGCTTCCTGCACATCACCACGCGGGCACGTCATGAGGGCAAGAGAGCTCCCAGAAGTTTCTGATCGTGAGCTTCATGCACGTCACCACGCGGGTGCGTCATGACTGAAGGTCACCTACAAATCAGCAAAAACGAAAATTAACACCCAAAACCAATCAAACTCAAGGAAAACATATTTAAACTATCACACGAAATCAAACAAATAATTAAAAGAAACAATTGGGTTGCCTCCCAATGAGCGCCTTTCTTTAATGTCTTTGGCTAGACATTATCATGTTTTGTTCATGGAGGATAAAATCGTGTGGCTCGTCTTAATGCTTCATCCTCTATATAGTCCTGATAACCCTCGTAAATAGAATAATCCTTGAGCATACGAGTTACGGGCTTCCATGGACTAGTGAATGGCGCCAAACGAGTCGATGATAATTTGCATTCTCCATTCACTCCTCCCTCACTTGCATTCTTCGGTTCAAGATATTTTTCCATTGCCACTCTTAACTTATTCCTGTCATGAAATTTCAAATTTTCTGGTATAATAAAATCAATTTCATTAACAGGAATTGAAGAATAGGAGTCAGGGAAATATTGATTAAGGAGTGGAGAAGATGTCACCGCATTTGGAGATTGTTCACTGGATTCATTCACTTGAACGAGTTGATCTTGGAGTCTCATTTCTTGCACTTCAGCTTCCTTTTCAACTGCATCTTTAAATCCGTTTTCTTGAAACTCTTGCAGTTCCATGTCATTTGGCCGGACAATTGCACTCTCATCTTCCTCAAGATTGATATTGGTTTGTGCGGGCAATTCTTCCATTTGAGAAGCCAATCGATCTATCCTGGATGTCAATTGACGCATTTGATCCGCCAGGTCGCGAAGGCTCGCTTGTGTCTTCTGATGAAATCGATTTAGGCTCGCTTGTGTCTCCTGATGAAATCGATTTGAATTAGCAATTAGTAAACCTATCATTTCTTCAAGAGACATACCTGACACGGAGGATGATTGCTGAGACTCTTGCTGTTGAAAATCCATTGGCCGGTCGCATAATCAAAATTGGAATTATCCCACCATCCTTGATCATACCCGTTTGAATAAGGGTCATACTGCGTTTGATATTGGGGTGGAAAATCTCCAAAAGTATCAATTGGAGCACTTAGATTATCTTGAAATGCGGGGCATGTGTCAGTTGAATAACCTGAGTCAAAATAAGTTCCACAATTTGCAACAGCCCATTGATCATTAGGAAAAACATGAGTCTCATAACCCCATTCAGGAACAAAGTCCAGTCTATCATCAAAATATGGAATGTTAGCAGCCATAAAAAAAATGAAAACAAAATAAACTCAAAAAGAAACAAATTAATCTGGCACCAGTCCCCGGCAACGGCGCCAAAAATTGACAGGTTGTCAGCCTGTGCAATAATAAAACCTGCTCAAACTAAAAGTAATTTCTGTAGATAGCGGTGAGCAGGGTCGAATCCACAGGGAATTGGGAGTAATTGTTTCTTTTCAAATTCACAGTGACAAAGGGGGGTGTTTTTATCTCAGAAGGTGACAATTTAAGCAATCCAAATAAAATCTAAGAAACTACTAAAAATTAAATAACAAATTACTAAAATCAAATGAATGATAATTAAGGATCTAGCCAAGGAATAACTTCAGCAATGGTTCACCTAATTGATCATCGATAAGCAAAGGCAATTCCAATTATTTACTAATAAATAGGTTATAACTGCCAAACAAGCGATGACAGTCAACCCCTCCTTACTGTGTCGATGATTAAGGTACGCCCGTTAATCACTGCTCTAATTGAGAAATAATCCTAGGTACGCCCATAGAATTTAATTCCCCAATTGCCTTACGTATTAGAGGAGCCCTATTCTAACCAAATAACGCACTACCAGGGTTATTTTAGATTAGCCCGCGTATTCCCCTGACACAAATCTAATCATGCCAGTTGCCACTATTTTGAGACAATTAAACAATTACGGATTTAATGTCCCAATTGACAATAGATTATCAAATTAACTAACTATCCGGATCCAAGACAATCAATTAATTAAATAACCATAAACACTACAATCAGGAAATATACAAATACCAATAAATAAAAGAAAAAGATAAAATTAAATCGATCTCACAATTTCAGGCAAGCCAAAGCCTCCGTTGTCTCTTGACTAGATAAAAGAGTTTAGCTCATTGTTGATGAAAGAGTTTAGCTCATTGTTGATGAGAAAAACCCATACAAAACTGAAGTGATAGTTGCGGCCATTATGTGGTAGGAGGAATTCACTACAGACCGCAAGGAAAAATCAAACGAAAAAGCTACAGGGAAATGATTCAATGCTTCAATGGCTCCTGACATCCGAGAGGCAACTACTACTAAGAAGCAAAAGGAAGGAAAAGTCAAAGGTGAAAGCTAAGCTACAGGACGAAAGGCTAAGGAAGCCAGCCGTCTTCAGTCCTCTGCTGCTCTTGCCTTGTGCGGCGGCTCCCCCAAGGGAAAGGAACAACTCCCTTTCGGTTTAGCCCTTCCAAAATAAAGGGCAAAAGATCTTTTTTCTTTGCCAACACTGCCCTTGGGCTAAGCTCTATTACTTGGACTCTTTTCTTGTTAAATTGGCACTTGTTATCATATTTTCGTTCTACTCCCTGAAATAAATGTAAAATATCAAAAGTAAGTAGAATCTAACAATTAATCCACATTAGGTCAGGTAATAGGAGGAATTAATAATAAAATAAATGGTAAAATTGCAACCTATCAATTCCCCCCACACCTAAACCATGCTTGTCCTCAAGCATGAGAACAGTAAACAAGCACCAATATTTGATAGTGGCTATTGCTCTATCCAACAAATTGCCAAGATACCAAGAAAAACAATAATCAAGCATCAATGGTCAAGTTCAAGAAACATCACTCCGGTTAGCTTCTAAACCACAAACTCCCCTAATTTCAGGTTAACTAATCTAAGAAAAAGGAATAATGTACAACATTTATCAGCAAATGGTCCAACTATTAACCAAAATCTCAACATTAAATCCATAATTCGGCAAGCTGATTTTTATTACACACTAACACAACCTTCACTTTTTTTCACATTTTTTCTAACTTTAACTTTTTTCTTTTTTTTTTCTTTTTTTTTCTCTTTTTTTCAATAGTAACAAAAGACTTAGTCGCTAGCCATTAGAGCCTTTTGACGCGAACTCCAACATTGGCCAGATGAAGGAGCCCGGTTACTCAGCTTTTATCGCCACGTGACCACGTACTCATAGGAATTACTACCTTTTGACGCGAGAATCAACACTTTTAGGTGCAGATCCCCGGTTACTCAGTAGTAACTAATAGCGGAGTACAGTCAAGTTTATTCATAACTAAAAATCACAAAAACTCAATATAACACAAGAACCAAAAGAAAACTTGCATCAGTTAGCCTCATTTTCAAGCATGGAGAACTAAAGTTAATAACCGGACCAATTCACATGAAAATGCCAATAATCATTCCCTATGCCTAAGAAAGTTAACCAAAAATTATAAGAGTAAAACAATCATCGATATTCACCAAAGAGATATTTTTGGACTCAACCATATTAACTTGATACCCTTTTATTATTAAAATTTGGCAATAGCAGAAATAGAGGCAACAATCCAACATCAAATTTTTGGCATGCACTTGCGAGCCAATCACTAAAAAGAAGAAAATGAAAATGAACGAAAGATACTAGCACCATAACTGCTCCCCCCACACCTAAATCCTACATTGTCCTCAATGGAGGAATTAAAGCAATTAAAGTGAAGAGGACAACGAAACTTCCCTCTTTGAGTGGCCAAGAGGTAGGCGGGGACGGTGGAGAAAACCAATGTGGTGGAAGTACGCGCCCAAGTTCTGAGACATCATACTCAATTCAACCAGCAAATGCAAAACTCTGTCCACCCAAAATCTCAACAAAGCCTGCGCCTCATATCAAAGGTACCAAGCAGATGATGGTCGCATGATGGAGGGGCAGTGACCTTGGGTGGCGGAGCTGTGGAGCAGCGGCAGCTGGCGTCGGGAGGTGATGGCTAGTGGAGGTAGAAGCTGCGATAAGCTGGTGGAGGTGTGCGTTGCGCGGTGGCGGTGCGCAGTGGAAACTTCAGCAGCTACGGCGGCCTGCGAAGTGGTGGCGGAGGCCGCGGGTGGCCGGCTGCCGCGGGAGCTGCGAGGCTGAGAAGCTGGCCTGCGCGCGAGATTCTCTGGGTCTCGGCCAAAGAGGAACGGCAGCGCAAGCTGGGGCAGTGACAAGCTTGGACGGCCGCTGGCGAGTGGAGGAGCTGCGTGTGGCGTGGTCGGAGCTGGGCCGCGGCGCACAAGGGGAGATCAGCGGCACGCGAGGTGAGAAGTTTCGGTCGACAGGGAGGAAGAAGAAACAGGGGAGAAAAAAGAAAGAAAAGAAAAAGAAGAAGAAAGAGAGAAAGAAAGAAAGAAAAAAGAAAGAAGAAAGAAGGGAAAAAGAAAGGAATTTGGTTTTTTTTTTTTTTAACATTGGAAACCAACGCTGCGATGAAGATTTTTTTTTTTTTTTTGAAACTAAAGCTACGGTGATAAGAAATTTTTATTTTTATTATTTTTGTTTTATTATTTTTTTAAAATTTTTTTTTTTTTAATCCCTACCTTTCCCGCGAACGTGACGCGGGCACGTCATGAGGGCAAGAGAGCTCCCAGAAGTTTCTGAATTTCTGATCGTGAGCTTCCTGCACATCACCACGCGGGCGCATCATGAGGGCGAGAGAGCTCCCAGAAGTTTCTGAATTTTCTGATCGTGAGCTTCCTGCACATCACCACGCGGGCACGTCATGAGGGCAAGAGAGCTCCCAGAAGTTTCTGATCGTGAGCTTCATGCACGTCACCACGCGGGTGCGTCATGACTGAAGGTCACCTACAAATCAGCAAAAACGAAAATTAACACCCAAAACCAATCAAACTCAAGGAAAACATATTTAAACTATCACACGAAATCAAACAAATAATTAAAAGAAACAATTGGGTTGCCTCCCAATGAGCGCCTTTCTTTAATGTCTTTGGCTAGACATTATCATGTTTTGTTCATGGAGGATAAAATCGTGTGGCTCGTCTTAATGCTTCATCCTCTATATAGTCCTGATAACCCTCGTAAATAGAATAATCCTTGAGCATACGAGTTACGGGCTTCCATGGACTAGTGAATGGCGCCAAACGAGTCGATGATAATTTGCATTCTCCATTCACTCCTCCCTCACTTGCATTCTTCGGTTCAAGATATTTTTCCATTGCCACTCTTAACTTATTCCTGTCATGAAATTTCAAATTTTCTGGTATAATAAAATCAATTTCATTAACAGGAATTGAAGAATAGGAGTCAGGGAAATATTGATTAAGGAGTGGAGAAGATGTCACCGCATTTGGAGATTGTTCACTGGATTCATTCACTTGAACGAGTTGATCTTGGAGTCTCATTTCTTGCACTTCAGCTTCCTTTTCAACTGCATCTTTAAATCCGTTTTCTTGAAACTCTTGCAGTTCCATGTCATTTGGCCGGACAATTGCACTCTCATCTTCCTCAAGATTGATATTGGTTTGTGCGGGCAATTCTTCCATTTGAGAAGCCAATCGATCTATCCTGGATGTCAATTGACGCATTTGATCCGCCAGGTCGCGAAGGCTCGCTTGTGTCTTCTGATGATATCGATTTAGGCTCGCTTGTGTCTCCTGATGAAATCGATTTGAATTAGCAATTAGTAAACCTATCATTTCTTCAAGAGACATACCTGACACGGAGGATGATTGCCGAGACTCTTGCTGTTGAAAATCCATTGGCCCGGTTGCATAATCAAAATTGGAATTATCCCACCATCCTTGATCATACCCGTTTGAATAAGGGTCACACTGCGTTTGATATTGGGGTGAAAAATCTCCAAAAGTATTAATTGGAGCACTTAGATTATCTTGAAATGCGGGGCATGTGTCAGTTGAATAACCTGAGTCAAAATAAGTTCCACAATTTGCACTATCCCATTGATCATTAGGAAACACATGAGTCTCATAACCCCATTCAGGAACAAAGTCCAGTCTATCATCAAAATATGGAATGTTAGCAGCCATAAAAAAAAAAAGAAAAATAAATTGAAAATGAAAACAAGGTGAACTAAAAAAAAGAAACAAATTAATCTGACACCAGTCCCCGGCAACGGCGCCAAAAATTGACAGGTTGTCGATGCCTGTGCAATAATAAAACCTGCTCAAACTAAAATTAATTTCTGTAGATAGTGGTAAGCAGGGTCGAATCCACAGGGACTGGGAGTAATTGTTTCTTTTCAAATTCACAGTGACAATGGGGGTGTTTTTATGCAGGAAGTGACAATCAAATAAATTCAAATAAAATCTAAGAAACTACTAAAAATTAAATAACAAATTACTAAAATCAAATGAGTGATAATTAAAGATCTAGCCAAGGAATAACTTCAGCACTGGTTCACCTAATTGATCATCGATGCAAAGCCAATTCCAATTATTTACTAATAAATAGGTTATAACTGCCAAACAAGCGATGACAGTCAACCCCTCCTTACTGTGTCGATGATTAAGGTACGCCCGTTAATCACTGCTCTAATTGAGAAATAATCCTAGGTACGCCCATAGAATTTAATTCCCCAATTGCCTTACGTATTAGAGGAGCCCTATTCTAACCAAATAACGCACTACCAGGGTTATTTTAGATTAGCCCGCGTATTCCCCTGACACAAAGCTAATCATGCCAGTTGTCACTATTTTAGGACAATTAAACAATTACGGATTCAATGTCCTAATTGACAATAGATTACCCAATCAACTAATTATCTGGATCCAAGACAATCAATTAATTAAATAATCACAAGCATTGCAAATAAGGAATATGCGAATACCAATAAATAAAAGAAAAAAATAAAATTAAATTGATCTCACAAGTTTAGGCGATCCAAAGCATCCATTGTTTCTTGACTAGACTAAAGGGTTTAGCTCATTGTTTGATTGAAAGAGTTTAGCTCATTGTTGATGAGGAAAAACCCATACAAAACTGAAAGTGATAGTTGCGGCCATTATGTTGGTAGGAGGAATTCACTTACAACCGCAAGGAAAATCAAACGAAAAAAGCTACAGGAAATGATTCAATGCTTCAATGGCCATCCTGACATCGAGAGGCAACTACTACTAAGAAGCAAAAGGAAGGAAAAAGTCAAAGGTGAAAGCTAAGCTACAGACGAAAAGGCTAAGGAGCCACCGTCTTCAGTCCTCTGCTGCTTTGCCTTGTGCCGGGCTGGCTTCCCCCAAGGAAAGCCGAACAAACTCCTTTCGGTTTAGCCCTTCCAAAATAATGGCAAAATGATCTTTTTGCTTTGCCAACACTTGCCTTGGGCTAAGCTCTTATTACTTGACTCTTTTCTGTTAAATTGGCACTTGTTATCATTATTTTCGGTTTACTCCCTGAAATAAATGCAAATTACGAAAAGTGAGTAGAATCTAATAATTAATTCACATTGGGTTAAGTAATAGGGGAAATTAATTATAAAATAAATGATAAAATTACAACCTATCAATTCCCCCCACACCTAAACCATGCTTGTACTCAAGCATGAGAACAAGAAACAAACACCAATATTTGATAGTGGCTATTGCTCTATCCAACAAATTGCCAAGATACCAAGAAAAATAATATTCAAGCATCAATGGTCAAGTCCAAGAAACATCACTCCAGTTAGCTTCTAAACCATAAACTCTTCCAATTTCAGGTTAACTAATCTAAGAAAAAGAAATGACGCATAACATTTATCAGCAAATGGTCCAACTATTAACCAAGATCTCAACATTAAATCCATAATTCGGCAAGCTGACTTTTATTACACACTAACACAACCTTCACTTTTTTTTCACGTTTGTCTACTTTTCTTTTTTTTTTCTTTTCTCAATAGTAACAAAAGACTTAGTCGCTAGCCATTAGAGCCTTTTGACGCGAACTCCAACATTGGCCAGATGAAGGAGCCCGGTTACTCAGCTTTTATCGCCACGTGACCACGTACTCATAGGAATTACTACCTTTTGACGCGAGAATCAACACTTTTAGGTGCAGATCCCCGGTTACTCAGTAGTAACTAATAGCGGAGTACAGTCAAGTTTATTCATAACTAAAAATCACAAAAACTCAATATAACACAAGAACCAAAAGAAAACTTGCATCAGTTAGCCTCATTTTCAAGCATGGAGAACTAAAGTTAATAACCGGACCAATTCACATGAAAATGCCAATAATCATTCCCTATGCCTAAGAAAGTTAACCAAAAATTATAAGAGTAAAACAATCATCGATATTCACCAAAGAGATATTTTTGGACTCAACCATATTAACTTGATACCCTTTTATTATTAAAATTTGGCAATAGCAGAAATAGAGGCAACAATCCAACATCAAATTTTTGCATGCACTTACGAGCCAATCACTAAAAAGAAGAAAATGAAAATGAACGAAAGATACTAGCACCATAACTGCTCCCCCCACACCTAAATCCTACATTGTCCTCAATGGAGGAATTAAAGCAATTAAAGTGAAGAGGACAACGAAACTTCCCTCTTTGAGTGGCCAAGAGGTAGGCGGGGACGGTGGAGAAAACCAATGTGGTGGAAGTACGCGCCCAAGTTCTGAGACATCATACTCAATTCAACCAGCAAATGCAAAACTCTGTCCACCCAAAATCTCAACAAAGCCTGCGCCTCATATCAAAGGTACCAAGCAGATGATGGTCGCATGATGGAGGGGCAGTGACCTTGGGTGGCGGAGCTGTGGAGCAGCGGCAGCTGGCGTCGGGAGGTGATGGCTAGTGGAGGTAGAAGCTGCGATAAGCTGGTGGAGGTGTGCGTTGCGCGGTGGCGGTGCGCAGTGGAAACTTCAGCAGCTACGGCGGCCTGCGAAGTGGTGGCGGAGGCCGCGGGTGGCCGGCTGCCGCGGGAGCTGCGAGGCTGAGAAGCTGGCCTGCGCGCGAGATTCTCTGGGTCTCGGCCAAAGAGGAACGGCAGCGCAAGCTGGGGCAGTGACAAGCTTGGACGGCCGCTGGCGAGTGGAGGAGCTGCGTGTGGCGTGGTCGGAGCTGGGCCGCGGCGCACAAGGGGAGATCAGCGGCACGCGAGGTGAGAAGTTTCGGTCGACAGGGAGGAAGAAGAAACAGGGGAGAAAAAAGAAAGAAAAGAAAAAGAAGAAGAAAGAGAGAAAGAAAGAAAGAAAAAAGAAAGAAGAAAGAAGGGAAAAAGAAAGGAATTTGGTTTTTTTTTTTTTTAACATTGGAAACCAACGCTGCGATGAAGATTTTTTTTTTTTTTTTTTGAAACTAAAGCTAAGGTGATAAGAAATTTTTATTTTTATTATTTTTGTTTTATTATTTTTTTAAAATTTTTTTTTTTTTAATCCCTACCTTTCCCGCGAACGTGACGCGGGCACGTCATGAGGGCAAGAGAGCTCCCAGAAGTTTCTGAATTTCTGATCGTGAGCTTCCTGCACATCACCACGCGGGCGCATCATGAGGGCGAGAGAGCTCCCAGAAGTTTCTGAATTTTCTGATCGTGAGCTTCCTGCACATCACCACGCGGGCACGTCATGAGGGCAAGAGAGCTCCCAGAAGTTTCTGATCGTGAGCTTCATGCACGTCACCACGCGGGTGCGTCATGACTGAAGGTCACCTACAAATCAGCAAAAACGAAAATTAACACCCAAAACCAATCAAACTCAAGGAAAACATATTTAAACTATCACACGAAATCAAACAAATAATTAAAAGAAACAATTGGGTTGCCTCCCAATGAGCGCCTTTCTTTAATGTCTTTGGCTAGACATTATCATGTTTTGTTCATGGAGGATAAAATCGTGTGGCTCGTCTTAATGCTTCATCCTCTATATAGTCCTGATAACCCTCGTAAATAGAATAATCCTTGAGCATACGAGTTACGGGCTTCCATGGACTAGTGAATGGCGCCAAACGAGTCGATGATAATTTGCATTCTCCATTCACTCCTCCCTCACTTGCATTCTTCGGTTCAAGATATTTTTCCATTGCCACTCTTAACTTATTCCTGTCATGAAATTTCAAATTTTCTGGTATAATAAAATCAATTTCATTAACAGGAATTGAAGAATAGGAGTCAGGGAAATATTGATTAAGGAGTGGAGAAGATGTCACCGCATTTGGAGATTGTTCACTGGATTCATTCACTTGAACGAGTTGATCTTGGAGTCTCATTTCTTGCACTTCAGCTTCCTTTTCAACTGCATCTTTAAATCCGTTTTCTTGAAACTCTTGCAGTTCCATGTCATTTGGCCGGACAATTGCACTCTCATCTTCCTCAAGATTGATATTGGTTTGTGCGGGCAATTCTTCCATTTGAGAAGCCAATCGATCTATCCTGGATGTCAATTGACGCATTTGATCCGCCAGGTCGCGAAGGCTCGCTTGTGTCTTCTGATGAAATCGATTTAGGCTCGCTTGTGTCTCCTGATGAAATCGATTTGAATTAGCAATTAGTAAACCTATCATTTCTTCAAGAGACATACCTGACACGGAGGATGATTGCTGAGACTCTTGCTGTTGAAAATCCATTGGCCCCGTCGCATAATCAAAATTGGAATTATCCCACCATTCTTGATCATACCCGTTTGAATAAGGGTCATACTGCGTTTGATATTGGGGTGGAAAATCTCCAAAAGTATCAAGTGGAGAACTTAGATTATCTTGAAATACGGGGCATGTGTCAGTTGAATAACCTGAGTCAAAATAAGTCCCACAATTTGCAACAGCCCATTGATCATTAGGAAAAACATGAGTCTCATAACCCCATTCTGGAACAAAGTCCAGTCTATCATCAAAATATGGAATGTTAGCAGCCATAAAAAAAATGAAAACAAAATAAACTCAAAAAGAAACAAATTAATCTGGCACCACTCCCCGGCAACGGCGCCAAAAATTGACAGGTTGTCAGGCCTGTGCAATAATAAAACCTGCTCAAACTAAAAGTAATTTCTGTAGATAGCGGTGAGTAGGGTCGAATCCACAGGAATTGGGAGTAATTGTTTCTTTTTAAATTCACAGTGACAAAGGGGGATGTTCTTATCTCAGGGGTGACAATTTAAGCAATCCAAATAAAATCTAAGAAACTACTAAAAATTAAATAACAAATTACTAAAATCAAATGAATGATAATTAAGGATCTAGCCAAGGAATAACTTCAGCAATGGTTCACCTAATTGATCATCGATAAGCAAAGGCAATTCCAATTATTTACTAATAAATAGGTTATAACTGCCAAACAAGCGATGACAGTCAACCCCTCCTTACTGTGTCGATGATTAAGGTACGCCCGTTAATCACTGCTCTAATTGAGAAATAATCCTAGGTACGCCCATAGAATTTAATTCCCCAATTGCCTTACGTATTAGAGGAGCCCTATTCTAACCAAATAACGCACTACCAGGGTTATTTTAGATTAGCCCGCGTATTCCCCTGACACAAATCTAATCATGCCAGTTGCCACTATTTTGAGACAATTAAACAATTACGGATTTAATGTCCCAATTGACAATAGATTATCAAATTAACTAACTATCCGGATCCAAGACAATCAATTAATTAAATAACCATAAACACTACAATCAGGAAATATACAAATACCAATAAATAAAAGAAAAAGATAAAATTAAATCGATCTCACAATTTCAGGCAAGCCAAAGCCTCCGTTGTCTCTTGACTAGATAAAAGAGTTTAGCTCATTGTTGATGAAAGAGTTTAGCTCATTGTTGATGAGAAAAACCCATACAAAACTGAAGTGATAGTTGCGGCCATTATGTGGTAGGAGGAATTCACTACAGACCGCAAGGAAAAATCAAACGAAAAAGCTACAGGGAAATGATTCAATGCTTCAATGGCTCCTGACATCCGAGAGGCAACTACTACTAAGAAGCAAAAGGAAGGAAAAGTCAAAGGTGAAAGCTAAGCTACAGGACGAAAGGCTAAGGAAGCCAGCCGTCTTCAGTCCTCTGCTGCTCTTGCCTTGTGCGGCGGCTCCCCCAAGGGAAAGGAACAACTCCCTTTCGGTTTAGCCCTTCCAAAATAAAGGGCAAAAGATCTTTTTTCTTTGCCAACACTGCCCTTGGGCTAAGCTCTATTACTTGGACTCTTTTCTTGTTAAATTGGCACTTGTTATCATATTTTC
The DNA here is from genome assembly GCF_003713205.1 of Coffea eugenioides. Taxonomy (NCBI): domain Eukaryota; kingdom Viridiplantae; phylum Streptophyta; class Magnoliopsida; order Gentianales; family Rubiaceae; genus Coffea; species Coffea eugenioides. The sequence goes on from NC_040040.1 coordinate 16,030,797, forward strand.
GTTCTACTCCCTGAAATAAATGTAAAATATCAAAAGTAAGTAGAATCTAACAATTAATCCACATTAGGTCAGGTAATAGGAGGAATTAATAATAAAATAAATGGTAAAATTGCAACCTATCAAGAACTGATTTTCTTGGTATCAATCCCGCAGACGAATTTATGGATTACTGTTTTTAATTTCTCATAATTATGCAATTTTGTGATTTATATCCATAGCACACGCTTCTTTGTAATGTGTTTACCAAAAATTTTTTTTTTTTTCCTCCTCTCCTTTATGAAAAGATTGGGATTTTGTATGCATTTTTTAAGATTACAGAGTTTTGTGAATCATGGAATCAGGCCAAACAATAAGACTTATTGAATGCTGGAGAGAAATGAAGATCATTTATGTTGCATTTGCCTCTTTTAAACTAATCTGGCTCAAGTAAGACTGAAGTCTCACGTGAGAAAACTTAAAAATCGGGGCATGTGGTAGAAATTTGTTAACAACAGCCATTTGGACTGTTGGCCATTATAAAAAATTTTAAATTTTGGTGGGGGTGTTAAATCAAGGGTTTAAATCTTACATTCCATTACTTACCACTATATGTGGTTGATTTTAAGTGGCATTCTAAAGTTATACGGTGTGTAGTGTATTCGTCTGATTTAATGGTGATTCAATGTAGATTTTTGTAGGTCTAGTTGGGCTCTCTCCTTAGAATATGCTTAGAGTAGGAATAGAAGTAAGTTGCCCCCGTCTAGTTCAATGGTGGTTCAATTTTCGTTGATTCCCCTATATGTCAAGTTGGGCCCTTTTAGAATACCCTTAATAGAATGTCAAGTTGGGCCCTCCTTAGAATACCCTTAGAAAGAAACAGGATTAGGTACATAATAATAAGTGAGGCTGATAAAAAAAAGGATAGAAATTTATTAATGAGGATCCATGGGGAATAGGGCCGAACCGAAGACACAACCGGGCATTTGGCAGGACTCGGGAGGCGTGATCACTTTTTTTTTTTTACCGAAACGGTCAAGACTTTTGCTTATTAACCTGATCCCAGGAGGCGTGATCACTTGATGTCTAGCACTTTTGTTGGCCATTGGGCCTACCATGCCCAGGTATCAAATGTCTAGGCATGCTTGCTTACATATACTAGTGCATTTTAGATATTGAATTGCACGAAAAAAAACACTACAGACTGAAAAGTTCAATATGGTAGGTAATCGTTCACACTTTCTGCTCGTTCATGGTGCTTGTCTTGGTGCATGGTCTTGGTACAAACTAGTGACTTTGTTAGAAGAGGCAGGCCACAAAGTTACAGCCTTAGACTTAGCTGCATCTGGGCGAAACCAGGAGCGGATTCAAGATGTGCTAACCATTGATGACTACCACAAACCACTCTTCTCGTTCATGGACGCTCTTTCGCCGGAGGAAAAAGTCATTCTTGTTGGCCACAGCATGGGTGGCTATGCTGTTTCCTCAGCCATGGAAAGATATCCAGAGAAAATTGATTTTGCTGTTTTTGTTTCTGCTCACATGCTTGGTCCTGAATTGCCCCTAGACAAACTTGACGAATGGGTATGTATTACTGCTTAAACCTCAAGTTTATACTATGATGCATATGCAGCTTTAAGTTTTTTAAATAGTAGAAAAACAGTCAAAAGAGTTTTCTAAATGCTCAAAATTTTTAATCTTCTCAAACAGATGAGAGATTTAATGTCTGTCGTAATGGTTGGTTCAGGACCATTGAGAGAATTCTATGAACATACATAAGCTCACTTGGCTCAAATTCAGTATTCTGAAAGAGATTGAATTCTGGCAAAACATGCTTGTATCCACCTACTCCAAAGCATTTGATTTATATGGTAATTATCCACCTAAGTGAAAAATACGGCAACAGATATTTGGGAAATAGAAAAATCGTTCATTTTGTTGATTTGACTTCTACTGCTTAATTTTGTTGTTTCGTGATTTCATTTCAGTTCATTTTGTTATATAATTTGATCCGTTTCCTTTCCACGAATATGTAGTTTTGTCCAGGACCAGAATATTATCTAGATAGTGAACAAAAGAAGATTAATGTGTCTGGAGGTACCCAAACAATTATGCTCTTTGGGAACGAATTCTTGGCAAAGAGAGTTTATACAAACTCACCACTTGAGGTAAAAGATTCTTCCAAGACCCATTAATGGGCTGGAAATTCTGAATGATTTACACACAAATTAGTTGGGATTATTTCATTTGTTGTGCTTTTTCTGTTTTGGGCACTAAGAACGCATAAAGTTTAATTAAATATTAATTATGTAAACTTTTCTCTTCAAAATTCAGATTATATGACTATTGACAAGTGCCCAGGCTTTTGGGACATCTGATAAAATTGGGACAAGCACCCACGAGTTTTTCATTCAGTAGATACAAGAAAGGCCTAACCTGTGACACCAAGTGTAGCTTCATAATAACAAAAATATGGATAAGTAGAGTAATGATAGATTTAGAGACTCTAGTATTGTTACTCAGGCAGGGAAAGGTGAACTATAGCTGATTTGATGAACAAGTCTATTCTTTATCAGGTCCAAAATTTTCCAAGGACAAATATCTCTTTGATGAATTATATCTTCAATTGTTTTTTATTTATCGTAAACGGATCACATTAAAGAGTGTTTGTTTGGAAGTCAAGTTTTTTGTATATTGAAATGACACATAATTTTTTCTTTCTTTCTTTCTTTTTAATTTTCTTCTTCCTCCACCTAAGCCCACCACCACGGACAGACTCCTTTCTCCCTTTTTTCCTCTCTCTCTCTTCACCTCCCTCGCCTTCTCCTTCTTCCCTCTTCTTCACGACCTCACCCCGGCCCCTCCCCCATTCCGACGACCTCTGGTCATGCAATCGGAGGCCGTCGAAGAGGGGAAGAGGATGGAGTGAGAGAGAGAGAGGGGGAAGTAGGAGAAGAAGGGAGAGGAAAGGAGAGGAGGGGGAGAAAAGGAGAAGGAAGGAGAAAGAGGGAGGAAGAAAGAGGAAAAAAGAAAGAAGGAAAGGGGAGAGTGAGATGGCGGGAGGGAGAAGAAGAACAGCAACAATGAGAGAAGAAATAAAAAGAGAAGAAAGAAAGGCAAAAACAAAAAGAAAAGAAAAGGAAAAAATAAGAAAGTTTTTCTCCAAATCTTTAAATATACAAAAAAATTTCTATAAATTTTATAATAAAAATTTTCATAAATACCCAAAAAAATACACCTTGCAAACGGACTCTTTGAGCTGTTGATTACTAGCTTGATAGATATAAGTCTCTCATGCTGTCGGCCTAGCGTAGTCATCACGGGCAATTCCACGAAAGTGAAGTTGATTCTGCTCTACAAGAATCATTAACCAAATATGTATTTGAAGCATAAATCAATTGTTGCACTTCCAGTTGAAGAAGTTCTTTTCTCTTGTACCAAAAAAGCAAGCAAAATACAATACCCTGCATGTCTACTTCAATTTTATTTCATCAATTTATGGTCAACTATTTCAATAGGATCTAAAACTTGCAACGTTGTTAGTAAGACCGACCAAGTTCTTCACGGACCAGGAGTCAAATCAACAACTTAGGGTTACCGAGGAAAAATATGGGTCAGTTCGTCGGGCATATTTCATTGGTGGATCAGACGTGGCGATGCCGGCGGATGTGCAAAGGTGGATGGTAGAAAACAATCCTCCAGACGTGGCCAAGGAAATAAAAGAAGCAGATCACATGGTTATGATATCTAAAGCTCAAGAACTTTGCACCAATTTGCTCGAAATTACCTCCATGGTCTAGGGAGAAGAAATTGGCTATAGCAGTCAATGGGGATGTTCATTAATTATGCATGTGATACACGATAAAATATTGGTTTATCTATCAGGTAACCAATAGGCAATGGTGTATCTCCTTGACACTCTTAAGGTTGCAGGCGACTATTTAACCCCAAAGAGTAGAGTATTATTTCATCTTTTTTGGTGAATTGTAAAAGCTTTAAAGAGTTTTCATACTGACAGGAACTTCTGTAAAAAAAAAAAAAAAAAAATGGAATGGAGGGTAGCATTCCAATTTCCACCTGAAATTGGTAAATTTAAGTGGGTTGGCAGGATGGATCTTAGCAGCAATTACTTCACGGAGCAACTTCCATTTGACATTCCAAGGGTAATGGATTCTCCAAGCATTAGAACTTCAAATTAACATGATCTCAGAGTCCCATTCCACCTTTATTTTTGCAATTTCAGGGGGTATAACTCTATCAGATTTGAGTGGAAATAATTTCTTGGGTCCAATTCCAGAATGTTTTGGAAATATGAGTTCTCTGAGAAATCTTTCTTTATCTTCCAGACCAGCTTGCGAGTATGCCATTTTTATTATACTGAATTTTGCTAGTCCTAATTTATTACTGTTTCTGTGGGGGTCAGTTGATTAATTACACGCATGTAAAAAACAAAAAAAAAAGCATCAAATCCAATGCACGTTGAGGTTTTACACTATTCTAGTAGGATCATTTTTCCTGGTTGACACTTTGAACGAAACTTGTAGTACTAAGATTGACGCTCTCATCTGCTCGTATGTGGCATAGCAGCCAATAATTACGCACAAGCACGGCAGTCACCCATTTTTCTTTTTTTTTTTGGTTGAATCGATTAATAGGATTTAGAGTTTAGCGTTTAGGGTGTAGGATTTACCGTTTAGGGTTTAAGTAATTAAAATTATTAATATAATTAATTAGATTGTTGTATTTAGAAAGATATAAAATTGTAATACTTGAAATCAGAAAAATAAAAGCCAAAAAAATAGAAAAGAAGAAAAATATGATGATGTCAAATGATGAAATCTAAAAATAAGAATAACTATCATTCGTATGATAAAATTAAGAAACATGCCCAACTAATGATAACGTCAATGCTTAAGACGCATGTTGCCCTTACTCCTGCCCTTTTCACGTGGTATTGTGGGTGGGCAATAAAATCTTTTTGGTTGATCTCTCTGACGTTCACAAAGGATGTCAGGTGATCCGTGCAATCAAGGGGGGTGCATCATCTCTAGAAGCACTATCAAGATCAACATCGTCCTCTGTGGGTGATTCGGCACAATCACTACTATCTAATCGTTTTCAGAATGAAAGGTGGAAAAATCTCTTGATTGAAAGTGTCCGGATGCACATGCAGGTTGGTCGGTGAGAGGAAAGATCGTTGGCTATCCAAAACTGTAATAATCAAAAAGTTTCCGAATAGAAGAAATACCGCCTGTTCTATTAAGGAAACTGAATATTAGGTGTAATTCAGCATTTGAAGAAGAGACTGATGCCATAGAAACACACTCATGCGGAGGTAAATGCGATGAGAATGGAAATTGTGCCTCAAATCCACGACTTTGTGGCGAGGGTGTGGGTAGTGTGGCAAAAGGCGAAAATTGTAGCGACGGCGTGCTCTGGGCACCAATGGTCGGCAAGGGCAGCGGTGGCATGACATATTCTCTAAACTAAGGTAAGTGTGTATAGCTAGCGTGAGGCATGCACATTTGGTGTTGGTAGAGATACAAATAGAGTAAACTGCTGACTCAAAGGCTTGTGTAGAGGTTGAGTGTGTATCTCCATGATTTGAAGTTTGAATGCTAAGTTCACCAACAGTTTCATCATACAAGCCATGCTTGTGATGTCTACCTCAACTAGATAATGGGTCTGTCTGAAATGGAATATGTCGCACTGGTCTCTGAAACGGAATATTTGACGGCTAGAATCAATTGGCCTTTTTTTTGCTACACAATTGTGATAGCATCTGTAACAGAAAGGAATCCGTCAGCTTTTTTTTTTTTTCTTACTTGACCGATGCTACCATACTGACTGAGCATGATAGCATCAATCATGCTTAAAAAAAATGAAAATTGCCCGACCATGCTTCGTTAGTACTGCATGCATAGTTTAGTACTCGAACATTGTTAGAGTAACAACTTACTGATTTTTTTTTTTTTTATAGCTATAATCTAAGGAATTAACCCATAAAATGTGACTCTAAATGACGACTCATAATTTTATGATTTTACTGCTTAAACTCAAGGCCTTGGCAACTAGTAATATCGAACTACCTTTTGGTTTAACCAATGACTAATTCGACATAAAATGGCTTAAGTACTTTTTTATTCATTAAATTTGTCTTAGTTCATTTAGTCGCAAAGGAAGGACGGAAAACAAAACTCTAAATTAAACCATCACTAATATATATTCTATGTACTTTTGATTAGATTATGCAATAGGGATAATTTCAAAAAGGGAAAATGACATGTTTCATCCTTCACATTTAACAAAAATATTTTTTTCGTCCCTCACTTTTAAAATGAAGCAAATTCATCCCTAACATTTAAAAATTAAAGCTATTATATCCCTGAACCTAATTTTCAATCTGAATCAAACCATTCAATAACCCAGTAATAAATTTCAAAAATAGAATTGATAGATCATTCGGTCAATTTCATCGTATTCACATGACATTTATTAATCCAAAAAAATATAAATTATAACATAAAAGGCCATTCTTTGTCTTGGAATAGTAGAGTTTTTTTTTGGTAAATTTTTTCATACACCGTTAGTATATCCGTTTGCGAATCTAAATGTGTATCATAAATATAAAATTTGGTGTTTAAATTTAAATTGAAATGATATGGCGGTACATAAAACCGTCAGTGTATACAATGATATGGCAGTACATAAAACCGTCAGTGTATACAATGATAATGTAGGAAAGATTAATCTTTCTTTTTTATGTTATAATTTTTTATTTTTTATTTTTGGGTTCATTAAATTTTACATAAATATCATGTTGAATTAACCAAGTGATCTACCAATTACACCCCTAAAATTTCTAATTAAGTTGATTGGTGGTTTGATTCAGATTGAAATTTGGGTTCAGGGATGTAAGAACTTCAGTTTTTAAATGTCAAGGACGAAATTGCTTCGTTTTAAAAGTGAGGAACGAAAAGAATATTTTTGTGAAATGTAAAGGATGAAACCGATCATTTTCCCTTTCAAAAACCTCTCTTGAGTTTCTTGACAATTTCATTGACCTCTCTTGAGGTTTTGAAAATTACACTGACCTCTTCTAACAGAATAAGGGGCCTATTTGTTGACATTATCTAGTGTGAAATTATTCATGTACCTCAACACATTAATTGAGATTAGAAACTAAAATTTAAAAATTGTGTAATTATGGCACAAATCAACTAATTAACGAAATTATTTGTTAACAGTATGAATAGTAATGTAGAAGATACAAAATAGCGCCAATTTGCTACACCAATTAGCATTTTTTTGTGATTGACAGAACTTGATATGACCATATTTCAATCGTATATAAGAAAGACTCGAGTAGAATAAAGGAATTATAGAGAAAAGAAATAGAAAAACAAATTTGTTCTTGAGGATTTTTCCCCTTGGTTTAGAAACTGAAAAGATGCCCTTTGTATTGGAGTAATTTCATGGAAATGACTGAAAAAAGAGGTAGAAGAAAGGCAAAATTGGAAATTCATTTTTGTGCTAAATCATAAAAGGCATACCTTAAATCAGGTAAACAAATTATCTCTGCTATTCTAAGTTTAATATTTAAAAGTTATAATCTTAGTTGAAAATCATGGAATTTTTCGATACAATCATAATTGCAATACACCTTAATTGATAATTTTTTGCAGCTAATACACCTAGATTGGAATGCATAACGGGCATTTGTGGAACAAAATTTTCATCTCACTCCAAGAAGTAATTTTTTAATTAATTATACTTTTCAGAGGTGGATTGATTTTGTTACCAAATCATAAATCTCAAGAGAGATTAGTATAATTTTTCAAATCTTAAAAGAGGTCAGTGAAGTTGTTAGAAACATTAGCGGAGGTTTCTGAAATTATCCCTATACCATAATAGAAAAAATTATTTTGACTTTAATTAAATAAGTTTTATGGAGCTTCTTATAAATCTTTAAAACAGTCCAACGATCAACCCAACCCGGTAAGTAGTGACCCACCCGCCCACTCACCCACACCTTTATATATCCCACACTGCATTTGCATTCTTCAGAGCTCCCAGGTACCCAAAAACCCTCTGCAAAACAAAACCCAATTCCAGAGAGGGAAAAGGAAAAAAGCAATTCAGTGTAAAAGAAAGATTACGAACAATAATCTCATCATTGCATAAAAGAAAAATAGAAAAAATGCCTCGAGCTTCTTCAAAGAGGAAATCTAGGCCTTTGAACTCAGCCCCAGCTGCCAAATCTTCTCGGGTTGATTCTTCTTCTTCTGGTAACAAAACCATTTCTTTTCTTTCTTTTCTTTATGTTTCTGTTTAATCAAACGTTGGGTTGATTGGAAATGTTGTTCAATTCGATTATTCTTTGTTAAATTTGATTAGTGGGTTTCATTAGCAGACATGGGATTTCTAAGGAATTACTGTGATTACTGTTTTATCTCAATTTCGGTGTATTTTGTGTGTTTGTACATTTTTTTTAGTTGTGAATTTATTGAATTCAAATTGTGTTTTAATCAAAATTAATGTTTATGAGCGTGATTCTTGTTGTTTTTGTATGTGTGCATGTGCTTTTTGTTTCTTTATAATTTGTAAATAAATGTTTTACTTTGTTCAGATAATCTGTGATCAAGATTTTAGTCAAATTTGGTAGGTTATGTAGTGAGAACTATCTGGTCTATTCAAGTCTGATCTGAGTCGATTGCCATTGTTGTACTGGGGTTTTCTATTGCTTTCTTGATTAAAGGCATGATAGCGAAAGATTTTGGGATTTCAGATACCGATGACTACTGATGGAAAGGTGGTTTATATGCTTAAATGTGGAGATTGGATTAAGTTCAATGATGCGATTTTTGGCGCCATTTAGAGCCTTCAGTGTTGTTTGAAACATGATGCTTGTTCAAGGTGGTCACAGAATTCTTAGCCTTTGGAGCTTTTACTTTGTGATTAAGAATGGCATTTTATACTTCCAAGTGGCACAATTTTTGCTTTAATAAATATAGAATAGATACAGCAAGCAGAGATGTTTACACCCCTGCAGGTCTCAGCACCTGCCAAATTCAACTTAATTCTAGAGTAGAATGCCTTCCTAAGGACAAATTTGTTTCAACTATTTGATTAAGCGCCAACTGGCCTTTAGGGAGCCCAAACATTTAGGTCAGTCATTTGCAGCCAAGTCTACCTTGTGAAATACAATATTTAAGAAGTTAAGCAACATCCTGGGGCAACAAATTCAGGAAGATGGTGTGTGAGCATATAGTTCACTGAGCTGGGATTGCTCTTCAATAGAGTGGTGGGAGGAATTTACATGGAGTTAACTGAAATGTAGGCTCTGATCTTTGAGCAACTTGGCGGGCTTTGGGAGTATTGCATGTTCCTAGAAGCAGAAAGCAGACTGAGATGGTTTCTTGGTCTCTATATATTGCTTTGTCATACAAGCTTGGTTTTGCTCCGCAGGCCTTGCATTTATCTCTGGCAAGTTAGGAACCATTATAAAATATTCGGGACCTCCTAAAGCTTTTGCTGCTTGATTTAGGGTAGGATCCTAGGGAATGCCTATCTGATTTTCTCTGAGAAAAGGAGTGTCCAATTACATAATATGCTGCTTATAAAGACTTCCTATGTTATGTCTGTGTCTCTGCGAATTATATGGATATTATTGTGCATAGTCTACTTAAAATGGGTTAATTTAAGTGAAGCTCCATATTGAGCAAACTCTGTTACCTAAGAGAGGTTTCATCTAAATAACAGATCCAATACATTATGGTCTTTTCATATTTATGTCACTCGGATGTAAATAATTGATGGATATTGTAGCTGCTGGTCATGTGACTGATTCGCAGTCATAATGAATCTTGTACAATCCTGAATATACACAAGAACCACTCATGGTACTTGATCTTCCTTAAGTTTACAACTTGTTTAGATCAAAACTTTGCAGCCACTGCATTGCAGCATTTTGCTAATTACTTCCTTATAAACGCAAATAAAAAGGTAAAAGAACTGTACGCATCTTTGCTTATCTGCACCAGATTCAGGCTTTCTTGATTAGCTGAGGACACTAAATCTGAAATATCAATTTCAATCAAGAACTATGTGCATGTTTTTTTGACCCATTTGGTGTTTTCTTGTTTCAGCCTCAAGAAAAGCTCTCTCAAAAGTCAGACAGCTGGTTGACAGCTTCTTTGAGTCGTATGTGAACAAGTCATTGGGAATGATTGAGTAAGTATATTTTAGTTTAAGTAATTCATTTTGCTGAGTATTCCATCTGCTGAATTGCATTTTGAATAAGTTGATTTCAAAGAATACCAGAAAGTACTAAAGTCCAACGCACTTCATATTCCATGTTTGACTTGATTGGATATTGCCAAAGTAATAAAACAAACAAAATTACATGTCTGCAGCAAAATTTTTGTACAGTCAAAATTAAAAAATGTGTCACTGTGGACACATGAGATATGCTTTCTTGACTTATAAGCTTATGTTGAAAAATAATTGCTTATCAAGATCCTTTTCTCATGTCAGAATTTGTCACTCTTGATTAGAGCAAATGGGAAAAAGAGTGGCTGTTTAAATAGTCATAGGACGGCATCTGCTCACTTGAGATCGACATCTTGTTTAATGTAGTAGTTACAAGAAAATGTATTGGAAATCTAGTTTGACTTTGAAATCATTTGGCCCAGTAAATTACTTCAAAAAGTTGAGCGGCATTGGAGTAAGAATTCGTTATATGTTATCTATTTGCAGTCCAGAAGGGATTGAGGCTCTGTGCTCGGATCTGCAAGTTGATCATACTGATGTGAGGATTCTGATGCTCGCTTGGTAAGTTAGCATCTCAGCAGTGTGATTCTATAACTTCAGTCTTACTTAAGAGTATGATGAGTTTTTCCACTTAGAATTGACAAGTGGTACCTTTTTTAGGAAGATGAAAGCAGAAAAGCAAGGATATTTTACCCAGGTAAGCCAAAAGTTATTCTTTTCTTTATTGTAATGTTCAAAGAACTTCTCAACCAATTCTTTTTTCCCTGGTGTTTACCCCATATGGTGTCATTACTGCTTTTGTTATATTTACTCTTACCTTTAAACTCTCTTTCACATATTTGTGTTTTTTAATGTGCTCTAGACATGCATGAAGATCAATGCTCGGACATTTTTGTGCTTCTAAGCTGATATACACATATGGCTATTAAATACTTTATGTTTTTTGGTTTCTTTGGACTTCCATAACTCAATCCTTGCAAGTAATGAAAGTTGTGGTGAGTCATAACTTGACTTTATGTTATACAAAGTCCAACTGATATTCACAAAATGGTGGGAGAAGTAGTGGGCTTCAACATAAGAATTTGTGTTATACCAAAATCTCAGTCAATTGGCTCTTAATATTGCTGGAAAATTTTCAAAGTTAATGAATATTCTTACTTCATCAACTGTGTAGCCTAACTTTCTAGTAAACTACCGCATGATAAGCAAAGAGATGATATAGTGAGATGACATATTTGATGGGGAAGAAATATTAATATCACTAAGATGTGAGTTGTGAAAAATTGCATCAGTGATTTTAGGTTAAGATGGTAACAGGCATTGCACATATATGGAGAATGACGTCCTACTGATGAAAAAAGTCTGTTACTGGTCTACCATTAGGCAATGAGAGCTGGCAACAGCAATCCATGAACTTAGGTGGTGTTGGGAGCTGGCAATACAGATCCATGAACTGAGTTATTAACTAGTGTTAATTGGTAGTTAATGGTAATTCAATTTGAAGTATTTCTGGTTTGTTTTTATCCTGTCCTGCTTAAATAAAGAACTTAGTTTTCACTTCTGATCTCAAGCTCAAAACTGGCCCCTAGAAGCTCTGAATTTGATATATCCTTCAGAGCAAACATAGAGGGAAAATTGATGTTATCTGGATATGCATTCTTTCTAAAAAATGCACTTTGCACAGTGAAGCTTGTGGCATCATGCAAATTAGGGTGTTCATTTCATATTCTGATTGTGCACTTCCATCGTTATGTTTCTCTACTTTGTGATATATTTTTGTTTCAACAGTTCAGTTGCCATGGCTAGAATGCCATTAAGGATTGGTCTTTATGCTAAACAGCTGCCGCTGTCTACAAGTTTGTATTGTAGCTAAATTGAAGACGTGTATGTAGGCTTTAAGGTGAATATTTTGCTTGTGTAGTTTTTTGTATGTTATATTGGTTCACATTTCAGGAAGAGTGGCGAAGAGGATTGGATGCTCTTAAGGTTGACAGGATCAGTAAATTGAAAAAATCTTTGTCAAATCTGGAGAAAGAGGTATACTTTTTTATTCTTTATTCTTGATTTACTTGATGGACTTGTTGAATAGATACAAGAACAACTTGCTAATTTTATTTTTTATGCAAAGGTCTCAAAGCCGGAAAACTTTGATGATTTCTATATGTATGCATTTCGCTACTGCCTAACAGGTAAGAAACTTAGATAGCAGATTATTCAGCTAAATGGCACCATTTACATGGTTGGTTTCTTTATTTTTTCCAGAAGAGAAGCAAAAGTGTGTAGACATTGAGAGTGCTTGCGTATTATTAGATCTTGTCCTTGGACCAAAATATCGATCCCAGGTTGAGTACTTCACCAAGTACCTGAAGGTTGGTAGCCACAGCCAATTTCATTTTGTCTTAATTAGCTTGTGTCTGTTTGGTTGGTTTTACGTTAGTTTTAGCTAAAGTTCCCAAGTTTTTGCATTGGGCCACTCCTATTCCATCCATTCTGTATTTTAATCACATGTTCTGCTAAAGAGACATCAAGCAGTAGAGCTTTTTCTTGCCCATAAAAAACTCAATGGACTTAAAATTGACAAGGGTTTTAATAAAAAATTTAAGCGCTAACCAGCAGCATTCTGATAGAGGAATGGAAGTCTGCTTGCTGTATTTTGCACTTTGAAAAGCTTGCTCAAGTTGAACTAATTTTCTAATTACATAAATTCCATCAATAGCCAAAAACTTCAGTAGATGACGGGTGACTCTAACCAGAGCAAAATTTGTGAATCTTGAGCAGGGTTCGCAAACATGAAACATGTGCTGGATTAAGCAAAAAATCAACAAAAAAGAGGATTGCTTTTTTCAGTCATTCTGTTCTATTCATTTCCATCCTCCATCATAATGAGGAGGCAAAGTTTGGGGATTTCGTTCTTGCTTTTGATCTCTTATTAGGGTAGCACGTTGTGCTTTTTGGAGTCATTTTTGTGATCAATTTTGATATCTTGTGATGTAATAAGACTTGCACCTGTTTCAGAGTCAGAAAGAGTATAAGGTGATTAACAAGGATCAGTGGTTAAACTTCCTCAGGTTCTGCCAAGAGGTATGATTTTTTTAACTCACTGTCTAACTTTGCTCCACTCCTACATTGATATCTTGGTTCCTTCTGTCATTTGAAGTTTCAAATCTGGGGCTATAGATATTTTGATGAGTTCTCTGTCAATGAATTTGTTGTTAAATCTTGTTCCTTTGCTGAAAATCTTTTGTTTTCTTATTTGAGTATTGGCCCGGAAGAGAGTTTTAGCAAAAGCAAAAGTTCTTTTCCACTTGGGTATTTGAAGATTTCATCCTTTGGTTGTCCCTTTGCACGTATCACGAGCAATTTAGGTGAAGAAAGTGTTAACAGTATAATTTCATAGATTTTTCTATTTTCTCTTTAATTTCTTTGGCCATTTCCAACTATATAAATAATGCTATCCAAGAAACAGAACTTTTAGCAAATCACTATTGCCTTTCTGTAATTACAGTTGATTTTTAGCAAATCACTATTGCTGTTTTCATCAGCCAAACTTTAACCTGAACAGATTGCCTCCATTTTTCCTTCATTTCAGGACAAATTTGATACTATATTTTTGGGCATCTTTCTCTAATTTTTGTCAAGCATTTCTCTTTTTACAGATAAGCTTTCCAGACCTTGAAAATTATGATTCAGATCAAGCATGGTCTTTGATTCTGGATAATTTTGTGGAGTGGATGAAAAGCAAAGCAAGCTAACCTCAATGGTGTCTCGATTGCTAGCTCCATAACCAAATTTTGTGAAGGTAGCTTTTGATCCGCATTTGTACCATCTCTCTCTCTCTCTCTCTCTCTCCTGACTGTGATGCTTGTTTGTTTGCAGGATTTTGCTGAAAATGCTAACATGTTCTGCTACTGACATGCTTTTGCTTTTGCTGCTTCCTCAGACGACATACTATTAATATACAATCCCATCAGCTGCTCAGTTTCCCATTTCTCATCCATTTAATGGTCCCTTGCCATCATTGTTTTGATTTTTTATTCTTGACCTGTATTCTGGTATAAAGGGGCAAAAAAAAAAAAAAAAAAAAAAAATTTCCCCATAGTAATATCAAGTTTTCATATATTTCTGAGGCATATTTGAGTTTTTGCAGTTGTCGAAAGATGTAGACTCAATCAGGTCCATTTGGATAGAGTATTATTCCAAATAATTATTTGGAATAATTACTGTAGTACTTTTTGTAATGTGATGTATGTGAGATAAAAATGTGATTAAAAATATAAAAAGATAAATTGAGAAATGTATTTATGATGCAAGCGAAATTTTTTTTTGAAAAAATTTGCTATCCAAACATATGCTTTTAATAGATGGTTTCTTCTTGGGCAATTCATTAAGCGCAAGTTAACAGGATCTTAATTGGGGTGATCAAACTCCAAATTTGGCTTTTTATCATTGTATCACAAATGTCAGGCAGTTGATAAAATTACCACTGCCACAAGTAAATTAGACAGATATTTGAGATCAAAGTATACTGCCTGTCTGTAGATTTGACAGCTTCTCTGCCTTTACTGGGAGGAAAAAAATTGGATTCTTCTGTAAATACGTTTGCAAACAAACGAAATGAATTTATGTTTGGCTGAAATTTTGGTTGGAACCGGTGCCTAATTTGGAATGAGGGTAGGCTTATGGATCCAACAATCTTGATTAGGACATCAGATTGGAACCAATGTCATGTTGTCTTTGTCCAGACAGATAACTGCTCACAACAGGGATCCCAAATAGCCTTCACAGATCGTCGGGATGTATTCACCTGTCCATCTTCAGGAGTTATTCTGAATTGTATGCCTGCATTAGCATAACATGGCAATAAGTCTACCGTCCGTGCCATTAACGTCATGCTAATAGAATTTCATAGAAAGATTGACGTCGACATGTATTTGTATCTTTATTTCCTGAGGACAAGTATAAATACACTGTTTAGTGATAGTATTGTCAGCCACTGGAAAGTTGAACGAGCAATATACCTTACAATGGCCACTCTAAAACTCGCGTTGCTTTTGTTTATTTTTGTCTTGATTGGTTTGGAAACTTCGGAGTCTAATGCATCTCGATATTCTGGGGTCAAAGGTGCATATTGGCCTTCCTGGTTGGCAGAAAATCTCCCTCCATCAGCTATACCAACTCCATACTTCAATCGCCTCATATATGCCTTTGTCCAGTTTGATGCAGAGAATTACCAGCTTTCAGTCACTGAATTTGATGAACAATGGATGGGAAACTTCACAGCCACAATTCACACAAGAAATCCACCAGCAAAGGCCTTCTTATGTATAGGTGGTGGAGCAACAAATACTTCCCTTTTCTCCAACATGGTGAGCAATCAAAACAGCCATGCCACATTCATTCGCTCCACCATTTCTGTAGCTAGACAGTATGGATTTGATGGTTTAGATCTCGATTGGGAATTTCCATCTAACCAGCAAGACATGATAAACCTGGCATCCCTTTTCCAAGAATGGCGTTCAGCAGTAGAGGATGACTCAATTGCTTCAGGCAAACGTCGACTTCTTCTATCAGCAGCTGTTTACTTTTCTGCTGATGTGCTCTTGGACAATGTTGCTCGTACTTATCCTGTTGATGCCATCAGAGAATACGTTGACTCTGTAAATCCTATGTGCTTTGATTACCATGGTGGTTGGGACACATCAAAAACAGGTGCTCATGCATTGCTTTATGATAAAACCAGCAACGTTAGCACGAGCTATGGAATTTCTACATGGAAAGCAGATGGAGTGCCGTCAAGAAAGCTAGTCATGGGAATGCCGGTGTATGGGAGGACATGGGAATTGGAGGATGCAAATGATCATGGAATTGGAGCTCCAGCAGTAGGAATAGGCCCTGGAGATCAAGGGGTTATGTTGTATAAAGATATAGTGGGTTTCAACATAAAAAATAATGCCACTGTGGTTTATGATCCTGAAACAGTATCAACCTATGCTTATGCTGGAACCAATTGGATAGGGTATGATGACCCTAGGTCGATTCGAAGGAAGATCAGGTTTGCCAAGGCTCAGGGTCTTGGGGGATATTTCTTCTGGGCACTTGGTTATGATGAGAACTGGACTCTTGCCAGAGCTGGTAGAAAGAACTTCCTTTGCTCCTTTTTACATTTTTGTTAACACAAAAGAATTTCTTTTTTTTTTGTTTTGAAAATGTGAATAATTAATTATGACGTGTGTTTAATACTTATGTGTAATGCTTACTTATGGCAGCTTCTATGGCATGGGACAGCAAATATGATTGACAGAGAGATGCATGCTTCTACAGAGGCCAGAATCCAGATGCTGTTGATAATTTGGAGCATATTTTCAGCATTTCATATATGACCCATAAAAAGATATTTCTATATATCACTCTTGATTTGTCTCCTGTTTGAGATTTTAACCTTTTTTTAGTCTTCGTACTTTATATGTTCTGTGCTTTTTACTTGTCATGCGTGTATATGCATAAGATATAGTGTTTGCACTTGCATGTTTAGCCTGTAAAAACGATAAGAGTATTATTATTTGGTTTTGTGGTACGTAGATCTTCATTGCGTATATTCAGTGACAATTGATCACCTCTTTTATCGTTTCCCTAACTTTCAAGAGGTTAAAAAATGGCTACAATTCCTTTATATGGGATCCTCGGTGTCACTTCTTAGTGACAATTCAATACCACTTCTATATTTATACTAACTGTTCTATTTATTTAAATTGTCATGCATCTTTTAGTTTTTTTTAATAAATCAGATTGGTTCGATTTAATTCAAGTTTCTTTTATCCTCACGTGATAAGTGGAACTGATACTGGATTTGACATTGAATAGTGACATCGAGAATCCCAATCCAGGCAGTTGTAATGAGGGTAAAATGACACTAGCCGGATGCAGATGAAACATAATTAAAATTTAGTACATGTTTTATCTGGCCATTGACATTACCAGCATATTATTTTTTGGCCAATATTGAGTTCAAGTTTGAATGATCAATTTATTGCTAAGCATCACTCACAAAGGTGGATTCTCCGTTTCTGTACCCTGTTAAAACCTTGGAGATGGAAAAAGAAAAAAAACATATTTTGAATACTTGTTTCTTAAGGTTTCTTCAAAATTAACTGAGAATAAGTAGTAATTAAAAGACATACCGATGTAGACTATATATTTTATCTTGGAATGAGGCGACACAGATTACTGACTTTATTAATCAAATTCACCTTGTCAAAGTAGGTATATGGGCATCTGCCTATTATTTTCTATATAATTATTATTTTTTATGCAATTACAGAAATAAAAATTAAGACATTTTACACCTAGAATTATCAATGTAATTGCATTAAATAAAATCGCCTTGTCAACATGCTAAGGTACGGGATATATCATTGAGATCAATATATAGCATATAATACACATTTATATGTTATATACGATAGCTTTCTGTCACATCTGTAGCAGTTCAACATGTGGTCTGATAAGCAAAGTGAAAATTTGAAGCTACATATACGGATACATGGATACATGTATAGATTAATGCACAAGTATCTCTATATTACACATACAAAAAATTGTACATAAATAATATGAATATAATTGGAATGTATAGATAGAAAAATAGAAGTTCTTTACCATGAATTTTAGACGTTAAACTAATTAATAGTATTTGTTACGACCCTACTTATAGACAACTTAATACATGAATACACGTATATACCATAACTAGCTAGTTGGTGTGTATTGAATTTTCTACAATTTCTTTATATTAAATGCTACTTAAGTCCTTTTTTTCGGAATTCTCGAAACACAATTTTAAATTACAACAAAAAAGAAGCTTGATTTTAGCAGCGAAATTGAATTGTTATTTGGAGGATCTTTTTTTTTTTGATAATAAAATAGAATAATTTTATTAATCATGAGATCGAATCTGCAACAAGTGCAGAACAAATAAAAAATGGAGGAGAGTTTCTCCATATACAAGAATCTGAAAGATTAATAGCATACTTAGCAAAGTTATGAGCAAGAACATTAAACGACCTAAAAATCCATGAAATTTCCCAACACAATAGTTGGTGTAATTGAAAAGATTTAGCACAATAGTTGTTTCAATAATTTGTGTTCAAATGTATACATATCTAGAGACTATATGTACAAAATGACAATATTACTTTTATTGCTATGAATTTTCTTTTAAACTATTACGGTTAAATTAGTGTAATATTTCTTCTATGTAACTTATGAAAATTTGTGTGGATTCCAATTCTTATGTTTGATCACCTTGATTAGTGAGCCCTTGAAGGCTAACACCTCTTGCAGAACTTGAAGGCGTGAGGGCTAAGCTACACAACAAAACGCGCCTCACAAACGCATTATTCTTGGAACGCGACGTAGTGCAAAAGAGAGCCATGCCTTCTACCTCCCTCCACGACTAGAAAACATGATTATGTAACGAAATACAGCAAATTCCCCATGTACGTACCCATTCAATGACCATGAATTTGACTCTTGTCTGAACCACGCCTTCGAAGGAGGTACAGTTGAAATGTATAAGACATCCTACTTCACTAGATTCGAGATGCGGTATGGTTCCGAATGATGATCTACATATAGACAGTTCAAATAAGATTTCATTCGTGATTAAATGTCTACTAATTTGGTCTATTTCATTTATTTCATATCCGAAATAGGGAGGATGCACCTCACACCATAATTTTAAATTAGAAAAGAGATTTAAAAAACTGACAGATCTAATCGCTCTATGAATAATTGAGTTAGCTAAATTTAGTGTATCATAAGAGATTTGCCTTTTTATTAATTCCTACGGATTGAATAAAAAATAAGTCTTGAATAAGGTATTCAACTCCAGAAAAAGAAACCTTCGCCACTTTGATATTTTGCATTAGACCATACCTTTTTGTTTTCTGTCAAATTTGTACGAAGATATAGATTATAGATATTCAAATTCTTTGGTTTTTGTCCCAAGGCTGCTCCATGCGACTAGGTCCTAACAATCGTCTAGGCTACACCTGTCTTTACATCGTTGGCCTTATATAAATAAAAAAATTCTCTATGGTATACCTAATACATAAAAAAGCTCTCCGTGATTTTAAAACATATAAAACGACACCTCGTGTTTTGAATTAAATTGTAAATTAATAGAATTCGTTAAACTTAACGGAATCCGGTAAACTTAACGAAAAATTTAACGGAATCCGGTAAAATTAACGATAAACTTAACGGAATCCGATAAGTTTAACAGCCGAGACCGTCAATTTCGTTAAATTTAACGAATTCTGTTAGTTTATAATTTAGTTCAAAACATGAGGTGTCGTTTTATATGTCTTGAAATCACGGGGGCTTTTTTGTTTTTAACCCATATATATATATATATATATATGCTTAACCATATCTGCTTAATTGTTTTGGGGCACTGGGAACTATATAGGAGAAGATGTGTTTATCAAAGAATCCTTGCTTAAATAAATCTAGAAGTTGGTCACTGTGAAACTTCTTTTGGCTCCTTACGTTGTTACTTATGCATCAAGGATTTCATATCCGTATGCTAAACATTAAATAGATTTTCATTGGTTAATTGCTTTCTGTTTCTAAACTCCAAAAATGGGACAAGGATATTCAGTGCAATCGTTTTTTTTCGGTATAGTTCCATCTGCTTGTTGTACATGTTCAAGTTTTCAGTATATAAGTATCTTATTCATGTCTATCACTTTTATTTTGAATACAACAATATAATATAATTGTATTTCAAATAATGTAAAAAATACAACAACTGAATCTAATTGTACCAAACCTCGACCGCATTGAGTTGTTTCCCAAAAAAAAAGAAAAAGAGTTCTTAATTAGTCTTATACTAACAAAAAATACTTAGAGATTCCGCAATGGAGGTGTTTGTTTTATGATGACTGATCAGGTATAGAAAATTTGAATGCCAGGGGTCAATTAAAGTTAGTAAGACTTAATCTTATCACAATAAACAATTTAAACATGGCTTCCGAGCCGACTAAGGAAAAACGAAACTACTACTAATCACCAACTAAAGACGAAAGCTATTTACCAAACAGTTTAGGAAACCACTAAATGGAGGTGTTTGTTTTATGGTTTAATTGCTAAAGTTTCGCAAAGGTCAAGTTTAGGACAAATTGAGCCAAAAACATTTTTCTTCCCAAATTGATGAAACAAGGGGGAAAAAAAACTACCATAAGTACTTTTGGAGTTGCTCAAAACAAAAAATATTTTTTTTTTGTGCTTTCTTCTTTTTTTTCTTCAGGTTAAGTATGAGATTTTCTTTACTCATCAGTTTATTGAGGTTACCTAGTGTATTATATATGATCGTAACAGCAAAACAACAAAATGAGCCTATATTTGGAGAAGGACGAATTGGATGGCATGAAAGAAAAAAAGAAGTGTAAATAAAAGGTCCTGATTTCGAGAACTTCTCTATTGATACCAGAAAAAAAAAGAGAGCTTCTTTTGGCTGATAACTTAGAGGACACGTCTATGCATGCTATGGCACAGCACAACTTGCTTGACCAGGCAGTGATGATGATTACAAGATCTTCCATTCCATTTGGCAACAAGAAAGCAGGCCAACATAAATCCGATTAGATAGTGTTTTTATAATAATCCAAGGCTTCACCACGCAATTTTGCGCTTGTTTGTTTCCTGGGAAAAAAGTGAAGACAAGACAATGAAATGGCACCAGAAAACATTTCGCGTCGGCAACTTATCTATGAAGTGGCATCCTACGTTAATCCCTCGCACAAATGTTATTCTGTTATTCACCGGTGCTGTATATGTGTGTACGTACGTGTGTGTATATGTATACAACGAAGTAAAAGTAAAACACATACAAGGTTGTGGTATACAAGGAGGATAACCTCTTCCTAGAAATTTTCAGCAAACAAACAAGTTTTTGATCATGTAGGTAATATCTCTATATATTGCATCAACTGACAGAAGTCTGAAAGGGAACTCAGCAAAGAGTCCAATAATGGCAGAGCACAGATTCCTGTCAATTCTTCTGGCCTTTATGGTCTTCAACATTCCAATTTTCCCTTTAACTTCTGGATACTATGAAGTCTCTGCTTCTCCTTCACTTCCTCCATCAGAACCACCAGTATCACCACCCTATGGAATACTTCCTCCATCACCTTCTCCATCTTCCACCTCATTACCCCCATGGCCGGCTTCACAACCGCCTGTGCCACCAAAAGCAGAACCACCATCACCTTGTAGTACAACTCCTTCTCTAGCTCCATCTCCATCTCCTTTACCTTCTTCAGGCATCAAAGGTGCATACTGGCCATCGTGGCAAGCAGAAATTATTCCTCCATCAAGCATACCTACTTCATATTTCACCCACTTTTTCTACGCATTCGCTTTAATTGATCCTACGTCATGCTATTTAAACATCTCTTCCTTCGATGAAAAATGGATGACAAACTTCACAACAACCCTTCACCAGAAATCTCCTTCAGTGAAGGTCCTTCTTTCCATTGGTGGTGCAGCAACAAACGCAACCATTTTCTCCAACATGGCAAGTAATTTTGACAATCGCGCTTCATTTATCATCTCCTCCTTGAATGAGGCCAGAAGACATGGGTTTGATGGTTTAGATCTCGATTGGGAGTACCCAGCTACTCAACAAGACATGTCCAATCTTGCGTTGCTCTTCAGCGAATGGAGAGTAGCTGCTCAACAGGAGTCACTTCTTTCAGGAAAACCCCGACTGCTTATATCAGCGGCAGTTTATTTCTCTTCCAATGTCTTCAATTCTGGCGTTTATCGCACTTATCCAGGATATGCAATTCGAGAGTACTTAGATTTCTTGAATCCCATGTGCTACGATTATCACGGTTTTTGGAACACATCAGTAACAGGCGCACAGGCATTGCTTTATGACAATTCCAGCAATATAAGCACCAGCTATGGAATTTCATCGTGGAAAGCGAGTGGCGTACCATCAGAGAAACTAGTTCTAGGCTTGCCTGCGTATGGAAGGTCCTGGACACTGAAGGATGGCAACCAAAATGGAATTGGAGCTCCTGCGGTGGGAGTCGGTCCTGGGGACCAAGGGATGATTGGATATAATGAAATAGTGGAGTTCAATTTGAAGAATAATGCTACTGTAGTTTATGATAGTGAGACGGTATCAACTTATTCATATGCAGGAACTACATGGATTGGATACGATGATGCCACATCCATCATAAACAAGATTAAGTTTGCCAAGTCTCAGGGTCTTGGTGGTTATTTCTTCTGGGCGCTTGGTTCTGATGTGAACTGGACTCTTTCTAGAGCAGGTAATAAAAAGTTAATGTCTTTAATCATGCCATGATTTATATAGGCACCGGGAACAATAAACAAGAAATAAAAATATTTTGATTTCGAACCACAAATAATATTTCTCAAGGAGTCAATAGAAAATTTTGCCACATTCCTACACTAGTAATCTTTCTCTTTCTAGAGCAGATAATAAAAGTATTCGATTTCTCCTGTGTTTTAATCATGCCATGATTTATATAGGCACCAGGAACAATAAACAAGAAATACAAATATTTTGATTTGGAACCAGAAATTGATATTTCTCAAGGATTGATTAGAAAATTTTGCCACGTCCCTGTACAATGAATCTTTCCTGTATCTAAGAATAATTTTACACTGATCACCCTGGTGTTATTACTGTTTAGGTATTGTCACTAAGACCCCTCATGACAAAATTATATTCCGTCAGTATATTGATGAATGTCCATTTTCGAGCTAGCACCCTTTTTAATTGCTTTTGTTGCAAAACAAATAGGCTTTGCTTTCCTCACTAGTGCATGTAAATGTGTTGCAGCTTCCATGGCTTGGGATGGAGAAATTTGAAGGCTAGCCGGACATCATGGACTTAAGTGTTATGCCAGGATTCGCTAATTCTTTTCATCAGTCTTTATTTATTATTTTTCTTTTGCCCATATGCTATTGATTACCATTTCTTGTTTATCTTTTAAAGCTATTTGCATGAAAGGGAGAGATTGCATGAAAGGGAGAGATTTGATCCTATGTCCTGCAAAGTTGTCTTTGTTGAAAGTAAACAACTACTCTCAATCCGTCTAGAATAAAATTCCCAACTTATTGCATTGTTTTCTAGAGAATTCTGTAGTGTCCCATGAGTTGTAATATTTTGCATAATGTGTTTTCTAGTTGGGTTTAAGTATTATTTGTTGTGTTTATATTTTAGATCAATAGTTCTTTCAAGACACAGGGAAGAATATCACTTTCTTTATTTTTCAAGAAAACCTATTAATCGCTTTAACTGAATGGGATGCTCTTTTTAGTATACAGTAACATGACTATACTTATCGCTAGTAATTGACCGCTTAACTTTTAAATTTCATATTGACCTACATGCTAATTAATATTTGTACGGACCATTTTCGTGATGACTAATTATTTTGAAAATAATTATTTCATCATACTTGAAAATAAAAATTTCACGTGTAGATTTGCTTGTGCGATAATCGTTTATGTAGACTATCGATCCGCTTACGTGAAGATCATTAAAAGCTGCGTTTGGATTGAAAGATTTAACAAAAAGTTTAAAATCTTTTCAAATTCTTCTAATTGTCTATAGATTATGTAGGACGCATTTGGACTCATAAATCATTGATTATTCTGATGTTTAAAATGTACTATCTCAAATGCCGCTTAAATGATTCAAACAACTAGAGTGATTTGAATGAATTTCAAATATCTTATCAAAATTTTCAATCCAAATGAAGCCATATAGAATTTTGAAACCCGTGGCTGGACAATTGAGGAGATGATGAAGCAATGCAATTGTAAGACGCCCGTAAGTTTCATGATCAACAAATGAGTAATGACGTTTAACTAGTTCACTTTTATTTTTTTAATTTTGGATGCATGTATAACTATTTTTATGACGTGGAGCATAGTAAATTTCTAATGACTCATACACATTTAGCACAGACAATAATCATTTATTCATCGTGCATGTATCTGAATAATTGTTTATCGTATATAGGAGATTTTTTTTTCTTTTATTTGGTCAAGTGAATAATTACCCATGGTTGAAATAATTGTTGGTTTGTATAAAAGACGAAAAAAAAAAAAAAAAGTGGCGAAAGGACAATCGATATTTTATTGATTTCATAAATTAACTTTTGGACAATAAAGAGGGTTCGTCCAAAGTGGAGAAAGGACACATACATAAGACAAGGGCAGAAGGAAATAAATAAGACAAGGTTTATCTGCAAATGGTCCTTGATCCGGCCAATGATATTTGAAGATACCATTTTCAGTTTGTATTATTCATGGCCGGCGCCGGACGATATCTGCACATGATCCTTGATTTCATTTCTAGCCAATCCAGAATCGGGAAGCTGCAAACATAAAACGACAGGTTAAAACTTAAAATTGAGGAAGGTAAACTTACGAATGGTTTTTTTTTTTTTTTTGGGTTTCATTCATGAGGATCCTTAATTCCTTCTTATTAAAGGCAGCTACATAAAACAATTAAACAGAGTGAGATTTTCAGTCGACTTTTAGAAGTTGTTAAAAAGTTCAGTAAATTTTAACGAGAAGATTGTCCTCTAGAATTGATGGTCCTGCATGTAAGACATTTTTAGAAAAGGAAAGTGAAGTGTTCTAGATGTAAAGATTTACAAAATTCCTTGAAAGTATACAAAGCTTGAAGAAGTTCAATGCAATCCACTTATTGTACTGATTTTCTAGCAAAGATTTTTTTTTTCTGGACAAACTCTACTTTGTACCCTTGAATTTGTGTTATTTTGTTTACTTTGCACACTAAATTTCAATTTTGAATACTTTGCATCATAAATTTTTGATTTTCGACATTTTACATCCTAACTCTCAAGTTTATTCTATTTAAGTTTAGTCGATGATAATTTTTGCAAATTAACAGAATAGAAAACCCAAAAATGTATCATAGAAATATTAATAATTGAGACCATATAAATAAATAATAACGAACTAAAATTGGTCAAAAGGTTAAGGGATTGAAGTTGGAACAAAATGATACATTGTCATTAATTTTCACCACCTTTTGATTCGTTAATTTTGTGAACGTACATAATCATTGATTAGACCTAAATGGGATAATTTTGAGAGTTTAGGGTGTAAAATGTTCAAAATAGAAAGTGAGAAAGTAATGCAAGTTCGAGAATGCAAGATGAAGTTAATTCTTTTTTTTTTTTTTTTCTCTTTCCAAAGCTAGTTTCCACAAACCACATGATCCACAATACAAATCAGGAAACATGTACCCTAAGCAACAACAGTAGTGATTAATTGTTGTATTCTGCTCACTAAAGTATTACTTCTGTGCCCACCAAAAATAAAATAAAAATACAATTATTGTAAAAGCATATAATTTGCTATCTAGCTAATAGCTCCCAAATGAAATTTGCATCCCAATAGACAATATACCATTGAGATTTTACAGATGTTTCCTAGTAGTCCCGTCCATGGAGTTCATATTATTATATGAGGATCATTATTTTTGTTTCAATAGTTAAAGTCCTCCTTTTCCAACTGAAAAATAAGGAGGGGAAAAAGATGAAAAAAGAGTTAACAGTTAATGCTCTAGCTACAAAGGAAAATATATCATAATAAAATTAATCTCCAACTGCCCAGTGCCCACTTCTTGAGATTGTGAGTGAAGCTCATCAGTTTCATAAAAGACAGAAATTTTCAATCATCATCCTTTGCCAACAGACAAAATCTACATAAATCATAATAACAATTTAAAATATAATCTAAGCCAATGAAGGTACGAATGTAAAAAGGTCAAGAAGAATAATCATAAGTACCTGTTTCTGATATTTGCCAGTCTCGATCAAAGCTCAGAGCCCAGAAAAAGTAGCCACGAAGCCTAAGAGCCTGAGCAAATGCAATCCTCAATGCTGTCGATCTACTATCATCGTACCCAATCCATATATTCCCAGCTACTGAATAAGTTGATAGTGTCCCTAAATCAAATTGAACAGTTGCATTATTCTTCTTGTTGAAATCCTCCACTTCATAATAAAACAGTACTCCTTTTCCACCAGCTCCACTAGGACCAACATCAATGGCCGGCGCTCCCACGCCACTATCCATAAGGTCCTTTAGCGTCCAAGTTTTGCCATAAAGCGGCAATCCCATCACCAATTTGCTTCTCAAGATTCCAGCCTTGATCCAGGATTCCAAACCATAGCTGGTACTGATATTACTTTTGGGGTCAATTAGTGCTGAATGGGAACCTGTAATTGTAGGTTCCCATGACCCATGATAGTCGTAGCACATGGCATTGATCCAATCCAAATTCTTGTTAATCGAAGCTACTGGATATGTTCTGAACGGCCCATGTAGGAAAAAGTTGGCAGAAAAGTAAACAGCTGCAGACAGCAAGAGTTGAGGACAATTTGTTGCCTCAGACTCCTTTATGACCTCGGCCCTCCATTCTTCTAGCAGAATGGCGTAATCCTGCATTTCTTGAGGGTTTTGTGGGTACTCCCAATCAAGATCAATTCCATCAAACCCGAATTTTCGAGCAACTTCTATGGTAGACAGGATGAAGTTCCTGCGAAGAGAAGGAGTTGAGGCCATCTGTGAAAATTGAAATGGAAGATCGCCTCCTCCACCCGTGGAGAAAAGAGCCTTGACCGGTGGCTTCTTGGAATGGAGAGTTGATGTGAAGTTCACAAGCTGAAGAGCTGTTGAATTGTCTATCATAAACTTAGACGTGACATTATTAGGCAAAAGAAATGCATAGTAGACGTGAGTGAACAAAGTAGTATCTATGGCTGATGGTGGAAGATATGAAAATCTACCCGAGGGCCAATAGGCTCCCTTAATGGACTCATAAGAGTATGTATCAACAGCAGAAGTACTTGTGCTGATGAAGCTGATCAAGAACAGTAGGAAAGTGCAAATAATACTGATGAATTGAAGGGTAGACATGATCTTTTTTTTTGTGTGCTAATTCTACTGTAGTTTCTCCCCTTTCATATATAGAAGTAGTGGAGGTTTTACCCTCAATCTTGTGCAGTCAAGATATCGGGTTAGTGTGACAATTGTAAGCATTTCTCGGGTTATTGCATTTGCATTAAATTGTTTTTGTATATATTCTTTGTTAGGACCGGGCCAGGAATAGACAAACTCAAGTTAGCACAAAGTAGGCGGTATAACCGACCATATAATAGATAGGCGGTAGATACCAGCCATATAATAATTAGGCGGTAAAACCGACCATATAAAGACGGATAACAAAGCAAATAAAAGACACAGAAGATTTACGTGGTTCGGTCAAATTGACCTACGTCCACGGGCGAGGGAGGAGCAATATTTCTACTATGAAGAAGAAATACAAAAGACCGTAGGAAAGTGGTTCCTAGGCCAATAGGCACTTACAAAAGAGTTTAGAAAATATTCCTAAACTCAAAATAAGAGAGCCTAAAATATTTGACTAAATGGGCTAAATGACTCAAGAAGCTAATAGCCCATATAACTCTCTTAAGTGGTGCAATTAATTCCTTCATAAATCCCTTCTATTTATAGGCTCTCCAATGAAGCCTTCCTGCTGTCTGCTGCGATGTGGGATGAAAGGAAGAAAACTTCCTTACGCAGCATCTGATGTGGGACGAAGAATTTTGCCACACAAGGTCAAACCTTGCGGCTCAACAAATCTCCACCTTGGCATAATTTTGAGTCCCACCAAAAAACTGCTCCACCTTCTCCACATAAGCCCCAATGGACTTTAAATCACAAACAACGAACACCAACCAAATCCAAGCACTGCTTGAACTTGTAGACTGGAAGAGGTTTCGTAAACATATCGGCTGGATTGTCCTTGGTATTGATTTTCTGAATAAGGACTTTTCCCTCAGCAATGATATCCCGAATGAAGTGATACTTCACATCAATGTGTTTCGTCCTCTCATGATACATTTGATCTTTAGTCAAGTGTATGGCACTTTGACTATCACAGTGAATATCAATAACACCTTGATATAGACTTAGCTCGCTAAATAAACTCTTTAACCACAAGGCTTCTTTGATTGCCTCGGTCACAGCCATATATTCTGCTTCAGTAGTAGACAAAGCTACGACAGGTTGTAGAGTAGCTTTCCAACTAACAGCACAACCGCCAATGCAAAATACATAGCCTGAAAGTGATCTTCTCCTGTCAAGATCCCCAGCGTAGTCTGAGTCTACAAAACCAACCAAAGTGTTATTATTTCTTCCAAACTCCAAACATGCATTTGAAGTACCTCGCAAGTATCTGAGAATCCACTTCACAGCCTGCCAATGTGTTTTACCAGGGCAAGACATATATCTGCTAACAACACTGACTGCTTGTGCAATATCTGGACGAGTACAAACCATTGCATACATAATACTGCCGACTGCACTGGAATAAGGAACCCGTGCCATATAATCTTCCTCTTCATCTGATTTTGGTGATTGAGCAGCAGATAGCCGAAAATGGCTAGCAAGAGGAGTAGATACTGGTTTAGCATCTTTCATGCCAAAACGCTCCAAAACTTTCTCAAGATAATTTTTCTGGGTCAAGAACAACTTCCCTACTCCTCGATCTCTTTTGATATCCATGCCAAGAATTTTCTTAGCTGCTCCCAAATCTTTCATTTCAAATTCACTATTTAACTGCAGTTTCAAAGTGTGAATTTCTGACAAATTCTTGGCAGCAATGAGCATGTCATCAACATAAAGCAGCAAATAAATGAAAGAACCATCATTTAACTTCCGGAAGTAAACACAACTATCATACATGCTCCTCAAATAACCATGACCCAACATAAAGGAATCAAACCTTTTATACCATTGTCTTGGAGACTGCTTCAATCCATATAAGGATTTCTTCAATAAGCAAACATGGTCTTCCTTACCTTCAATCTCAAAACCCTGGGGTTGTTGCATATAAATTTGTTCTTCAAGTTCGCCATGTAAGAAAGCTGTCTTAACGTCAAGCTGTTCTAACTCCAAATTATACATGGCAACTAAAGCAAGCAAAACACGAATAGAGCTATGTTTAACAACAGGTGAGAATATATCATTAAAATCAACACCTTGTACCTGACTATAGCCCTTTGCAACCAATCGTGCTTTATATCTTGCATCTTCAACCCCTGGAATACCTTCCTTCTTCTTGAAGACCCATTTGCATCCAACAATTTTCTTAGCTGACGGCGGCTTTACAAGAACCCAAGTTTCATTACGATGAAGAGATTCAATTTCTTCATTCATCGCAATCAACCACTTTGCAGAATCATCACAAGAAACTGCTTCTGAATAGGTGGAAGGCTCACCAACTGCATCAGTTTCTTCTGCAATAGACAAAGCATATGCAACTAAATTTGCATATCTTTGTGGTGGTCGAATGTCTCTCCTTTGTCTATCTCTGGCTATGGAATACTCCTCTTCTTCTGAACTATCTTCAACAGTAGATTCAGGTGTATCTACTGGCACTTGTTGAATAGAAGATTTGGACTGAGAAGGACCAGAACTGCCAATATCAAGCTCCACCTGCTTCTGTGTACTATTAGTAGTACAAGGACTAGAAGACTCCTTCTTGGAAGATAACATAGACAATTCATCAAAAGTAACATCTCTACTGATTACAAATTTTGGGAATTTGGGATCAGGACACCATAATCTGTATCCTTTCACCCCAGAAGCATACCCAAGAAAAATGCACTTTTTAGCCCTAGGCTCCAATTTTCCATCATTCACGTGCATGTATGCTGGACACCCAAAAACTTTTAAATTGGAGTAATCAGCAGGAGTACCTGACCAAACTTCCTCAGGAGTTTTGAAATCAAGAGATGCAGAAGGAGAACGGTTGACAATATAACAGGCCATATTGATCGCCTCTGCCCAAAAGTCGTTTGTCAACCCTGCATTGGAGATCATACATCTTGCTCTCTCCAAAAGCGTTCTGTTCATACGTTCAGCTACACCATTTTGTTGAGGCGTCATCCTGACGGTGTGATGCCGAACAATTCCTTCATTCTTGCAGAATTCATTAAATTCACCTCCACAAAATTCCATGCCATTATCTGTTCTCAACCGCTTAATATGCTTTCCTGTTTGTTTCTCAATCAAAACTTTCCATTGCTTGAAAGTTAGGAAAACATCATTTTTATGCTTAAGAAAATATACCCAAACTTTCCTTGAATAATCATCAATGAAAGTCAACATGTACCTGGCACCACCTTTAGAAGGAGCACGAGAAGGACCCCATAGATCTGAATGAATGTAATCGAGAGTACCTTTTGTCTTGTGAATTGCTGGTGAACTGAAGCTGACTCTTTTCTGCTTCCCAAAAATACAATGTTCACAGAATTCCAATGGCCCGGTACTTTGACCACAAAGAAGTCCCCTTTTGCTTAGTATGCCTAAGCCTTTTTCGCTCATGTGCCCCAAACGCATATGCCATAATTTGGTGATGTCTGTATCTGACAAAGATGATGTTGAAACAGCAGCAGCACCTGTAACAGTAGATCCCTGCAAAATATACAAAGTACCAGATCTGTGTGCCTTCATAACAACAAGAGCTCCTCGAGTAATTTTGAGAACTCCGTCTCCACCTGAATACCTGCACCCAATAGACTCAAGAGTGCCCAAAGAGATGAGATTTTTCTTCAAATCTGGAACATGTCTAACATCTGTGAGCGTCCTCACAATACCATCGTACATTTTAATCCGGATTGTGCCTTTGCCAACAACTTTACAAACAGCGTTGTTGCCCATTAAGACAACTCCACCTTCAGCTGATTCATATGTTGAAAACCAGTCCCTATTGGGACACATATGATATGAACAACCCGAATCTAAAATCCACTCATTGTTAGACCTAAAATTATTTTCCGTTGCACAGAAAATGGTTCCATCATTCTCATCAGCTGCTATACTAGCCTCAGCGGATTCAGTATTTTTCTCAACAAATTTCCCTTTTTGCTTTTCTTTATTTTTCAATTTAAAGCAATCAGAGATAACATGGCCCTTCTTTTTACAATAATTGCACACCACATTTTTATGTCTGGATTTGGATCTACTTCTATTTTCTGTGTTTCTCTTTTCAGATCTACCCCGAACAAACAAGCCATCGGCTTGACTCCCACTAGTTTCCCCAGTAATATCCCTATCTATCTGCTCTTTAGATTTTAATGCAGATTTAATTTCCCGATACGAAATTGTTTCCTTTCCATAAATCATAGTATCGCGGAAATGCTTAAAAGACTGGGGAAGGGAACACAAAAGTAATAGGGCTTGATCTTCATCATCAATTTTCGAATCTATATTCCCCAAATCCATAATAATGGAATCAAATTTATCAAGATGGGAGAGTATAGATGTACCTTCAGACATCCGAAGCATGTACAAACTCTGCTTCAAATATAGCCGATTTTCGACTGTCTTCTTCATATACAAGGCTTTCAATTTATCCCACATAGCCTTGGCCGAAGTCTCCGTTGCTACCTCACGCAATACCTCATCGGAGAGGTTTAAGATTATGCTGGATCTGGCCTTCTTATCCATATCGGCGAAATCCGCATCCTTGACATCTTCTGGTTTGTTCTCGATTCCGTGAATCGCTAGATCAACTCCGTCTTGAACAAGAATGGCCTCCATCTTGAGCTGCCACATTCCGAAGTTGACATTCCTGTCGAATTTCTCGACAACCGTCTTTGTTATCGTCATTGTTGCCACAAAATCTGTAACGTGAAGTTTGTCTCAAAAAACTGGCCAAACAAATATGCAAGTCTCGTGAGCGGGCCCCACAGGGTGAGCGGACCCCACGAGATAAGCGGGCCCCACGGGATGAACGGACCCCACAAGGTGAGCGGACCCCACGGATGAACGGACCCCACAGGATGAGTGGGCCCCACAGGATGGACGGACCCCACCAGATGAACGGGCCCCACCAGATGAACCTGTCTTGCAAAATATAACAACCAGCTCTGATACCAGTTTGTTAGGACCGGGCCAGGAATAGACAAACTCAAGTTAGCACAAAGTAGGCGGTATAACCGACCATATAATAGATAGGCGGTAGATACCAGCCATATAATAATTAGGCGGTAAAACCGACCATATAAAGACGGATAACAAAGCAAATAAAAGACACAAAAGATTTACGTGGTTCGGTCAAATTGACCTACGTCCACGGGCGAGGGAGGAGCAATATTTCTACTATGAAGAAGAAATACAAAAGACCGTAGGAAAGTGGTTCCTAGGCCAATAGGCACTTACAAAAGAGTTTAGAAAATATTCCTAAACTCAAAATAAGAGAGCCTAAAATATTTGACTAAATGGGCTAAATGACTCAAGAAGCTAATAGCCCATATAACTCTCTTAAGTGGTGCAATTAATTCCTTCATAAATCCCTTCTATTTATAGGCTCTCCAATGAAGCCTTCCTGCTGTCTGCTGCGATGTGGGATGAAAGGAAGAAAACTTCCTTACGCAGCATCTGATGTGGGACGAAGAATTTTGCCACACAAGGTCAAACCTTGCGGCTCAACATTCTTGTACGGTTGTGTTTATCCAGAGAACAATTTTATATTGGCTACTTGATTTGATTTAAGGTTGAAGAGCAGAAACATGTTTTCTTGACTAGTCCGAGTTTTGTCTTGGTCGCCTAATACAACATCGCCGTCCCTTGTGACACATTATATGGAAGGTAGTCGACTGATAAATTCCACCAGGGAAAATATTAGATTCACTTCTGCTGACAACACTATATCCTTCGGGACCTCCGACCTCGACTAAACCAGTAAATCAGGCACTTGTTAGTCGAGCCATTTGGCGATCCCTTTGCACCGATGAACGAATCGTTGGTCGATCCATTAGACGGAGATTTGTTAATAACCCTCTAGCTAAAAGTACCTTTTCTTGACTTTCCGTTTGAATAGAAGGAAAGTTGTGTAGGAAAGTGAAATGAAAGAATGTGATGCAACGGAAAACGAAAATAAGTTTCTCGCACACATTTGCTTATCAAGAAAAATATTGAGAGAATATAGGAAATTAATGTCAGTTAATAGCAGTTATTGAAATTTTTACGAGTAACAAACTATTTTCCTTCAAAATCTTGCAAATTTTGCAGGACACAAAATGCAGGACAAATGCCGCATTTTGAACTTGAAAGGACAAATTGAATGATGTGAAAACTATAACGAGAAGTACCTGTTTTCTGGTAAAGTTAATCAAGTTACATTATTGTCTTATGTGTGCAACAATTTTGCACACCAAGAAATGTGAAACTGTTACTGGATAGGAAAAATAGAGAATTGTTACTGGACACTACTAAAAAATATGTCGATCTATGCCATCAATTAGCATCACCAGTGGTCACGATGAAATGAAACATGGCCTAGGTTGGACACCATCCTCAGATGAGATCTTCACTTCATTCTCAACGATTCCACAACTCGGAAGCTGCAAAACACACATAGGTAGGACGGCAGGAAAAGTAAATTAGGATCATGACATTTTAATTTCCGAGAAATAGTAATAGCAATTCGAAGTAGTCAAACTTAGGTTTTGTCCCTTTTTGATATGAGGTGTTGTTTCTATTCAAGAACTAGTATGTTAATCATTAATGATCTTTCTAATCCCGAATGTCTACAGTGTTAGGTGAATATATATTGGCTCAATCCGAGCACTATTATGTTTGATTTAAAGAAGAAAGCTACAGGACAATTGAATACTTTTAAGTCTATGTCCGTTTGTGATGAATAAAAAGTATCCCTTCCATAAGAAACTTTAGTACCAAAAACAAAAAAAAGCAAAGTGAGGGGAAAAAAAAGGGCAAAAACTACTCCATGACTTGGTCCAGATCTTAGCCGACCAGACTTGTTATGTATTATTATTTTTTGCAGCCTCAGTGCAGACCTAATAATTGACAAAAAACTTTATAAGCATTATAGTCCAACACATACTGACCAAATATCTCATGGAAGATTTTATTTTCCACCTAAAAGATAAATACTAATGCTCTAGCATCTAACTTCATACCATGAAATAGATCTTGAATCTTCCTATTTATATTTCCTTCTCCCACATACTATAGACGAAAATTCCATCATTTTAAGATTGATAAAAGATGGAATAAAAAAAATTAAGAAGAAGAACGGTTCTTAATTTCTTTTCACTAATTCATAAACTTAAACTAATGGTGATTGAGCAAAATTAAGTGAAGTTTAGATTAAATAACAAGAAGTTAAAAAAACTAGAACTATTATGTACCTGTTCTGGATATCTTCCAGTCTAGATCAAAGCTCAAAGCCCAGAAGAAGTAACCACGAATCCTGAGAGCCTGAGCATATCCAATCCTTGCTGCTGTAGATCTACTATCATCATATCCAACCCATGCAGTTCCTGCAAATGAATAAGTAGACGCAGTAGCCACATCAAATCCAACTGTGGCATTGTTCTTTTTATTAAACTCCTCGACCTCGTAATATAACAAAATCCCACTTCCACCATCGCCCTCAGGACCAACACCAACTGCTGGTGCTCCCACGCCATGGACGCTAGGGTCCTTCAGAGTCCATGTTCTGCCATAAAGCGGCAAACCCATCACCAATTTGCTCCTCAAAATCCCTGCCTTGATCCACGATCCCAATCCATAGCTAGTACTGATGTTACTTTTGGGGTCAAATAATGCTGAATTGGAACCTGTGATTGTAGGTTCCCAGGAGCCGTGATAATCATAGCACATGGCATTGATCCAATCTAAGTTCTTGTTGATTGAAGCTATTGGGTAAGTTCTTGGTGTTGCAGATAGGAAAAAGGTTGAAGAGAAATAAACTGCTGCGGAGAGCAAGAGCTGAGGTCGCTGTGTTGCTTTGGATTCTTTTACGATTTCAGCTCTCCATTCGTCGAATAGACTGCCTAAATCGTTCATTTCCTGTGCGTTTTGAGGGAACTCCCAGTCGAGATCGAATCCATCGAAGCCGTATTTCCGTGCTACTTCTATGGTGGAGAGGATGAAGCTCCTGCGAGAGGCTGGAGTCGAGGCCATGCGGGAAAATGTAGTCGGACCAGCGCCTCCTCCGCCAATTGAGAGAAGTGTCTTGACAGGTGGATTTTTGGAGTGAAGAGTTGATGTGAAGTCGATGAGAAGGTTTGCTGTTGAGGCATCTATGTCGAACTTAAAGGTTGAGGCATTGGGGTTGAGAAATGCGTAGTAGATGTGAGTGAATAAGGTTGTATCTACGGCGGATGGCGGAAATTCTGCAACTTTCCATGAGGGGTAGTAAGCTCCCTTCATGGCCTTAGAGGAGTATGAAGGGCTAGCATAGCTAGAGCTGAAGCTGATGATCAAGAATAAAAGACAAGTGCAAAAAATGCTACTACTAGCAGCTTTCATGGTAGCTGATCCCATTTTGTTTTCGTTTCTGGCTAATTCTGTTGTGTTCTCCTATATATAGAAAATGGAGCTTTTGATGAAACTGTTATAGCCAACGGTTTCTTGTTTTTGTGGGGTTTTATTTCCTTTGGATTGTGTCATATATATAGCCTTGGAGTTTGCTTCATGATCCAGAAGGATTGAGGTTGGGTTCTGAATTTGCGCTATTGATTGAATTTTTGGTGTTACGCTATTACGCTGATCCAGTTAAGGTTGAGAAGGGAAGCCTTTGACAATTTAAGTTTTGTTCTGGTCAGCGCCTGACAAAACAGAGCCGTCCTAGGTGACTTGTTCAAAAGCGGATGTAGTGGGCTGATACATTGATCGGTTCACCTCTGCGCGTTAATCATTGTGTTATTTGATACTTCAACTCAACATCTTGCGCTTGAGCCATTTCACAATCTCACCACCATTATATATATTACTTACATTTATTGGTGTCTAAAATATGCTGCATTATATATATATATATATATATATATATATCAGCCAGCATTGATATATACAAAGTGATTAGTTGATTATGCCTAAACATGTTATGAAGTATATAAATACTTCCGAATGCCTACTCTCGAATAATTTATTTATGGGATAGAAATGCCAAGTGGATTAAGACAACCAATCTCTTTCAGTTGGACCATGTTATTGGTTCCTTAAATATTAGCCTAGATTTAGGGAATAATTCACGGGAACCACATGAAACGCATATATATTAATATCAAGCTTGGACCAAACAAGAAGCACTAACAAAAGTTTTGATTTGTGCATCATTCCCACTCATACCCAAGAAAGTCCAAGAAATGAAAAGATGAGTAGAAAAGACAAATGAAGTCTGAGTCCTTGATTTATTGAGGAAGAAAAACAGAAAAGGATTACAAAAATGAAACGCATATATGAAAAGCCCTTAACGTATGTGAAGATTGACAAGATTGCTATAGGATTAATCAAGGGTTGTGGGCTTAGCATCAATCTTATGCTTTTTATTTTTTTTTATTTGATAACATCGGTAATTGTTTCTTTCTCGTTTTCTTGGAAATCCAAATACTGTAAGAACATCTATTTTTTTTTTCACAAAGACACTTACAAGAAATCCATTTTTTTCAACTATATCGTGCATTATTTCTTAAGGTATCGAGGAAATCCAAATATTGTTAAAACATCGATTTTTTCATACGCACAAGAAAAGCACTTTTTTCTTTTCTATATAGAGCTTTATTTCCTCAATTGTTGAGTTTGACAAAGAGGCTGAATTAAGTAAATTTCTACGCAAGAAAATAAGCGAACACTGACACCTTCTGGAATATTTGACATTATTATTGCTTCAGTAGCTGCCCATAATTTGTTAATCAATTGTATTTCAACACCATAATTGGTCTGTTACGTATACATGTATACAAGCAAAATTTGACTCTGCAGCATAAACCTTTTTGATGCAAGCGTTTAATGCAGAAGCTTCTCACCGTGGCTGTAATAAGTAATTGTATCATTAAAAACTTTGAAATAAAGACAAGACTATAAAAACATAAAGTCAATGGAAGATTGTATTGGAACGTGACATGTTCAACCCATCATCACAATCACTATTGAACATTCCCTTAGGGATAATTTCAGAAACCTCCCTTGAGGTTTCTGACAATTTCACTCGCTCCCCACAATTTTAGAAAATTACACTGAACTCCCTTGACTCAATAAAATGACTACAATACCCTCTATTTAATAGATAATTTACCACATATGTGGGACACAAAAACCAAACCAAAAGTAAAAGAAAAATAAAAACCGATAGCAACTCGTCATCATTTCCAACCCTACTTTAATTAACAGCAGTTTCTTTTCTCTTTCCCTCCTTTTTTTTTTTCAACCTCTTATGATTCTCTCCTTCCTGCTTATAACCCCATAGTCTTTTCCACCCATCAACTACACCACCATGCAAACCTACCCGAAGTGTTTATTTCTTGTCTATTTCTCTCTTTCCATGGTATTTAACTATCAGCCCCTCTTGTTTATTTCTTCTCGTATTATGATTTGCATACATTAAATAATCAAAATTTCCAAAATTACAAATTGAGAGAGCAAACGAAAATTTCATGGTCAAATTAGATGGAGATAATGAACATGGTTGTGATAGAGGGGAAAAAATGAAATTAATGGGTTATGCTTGGAAAAGAAAAATGGACGAATTTGGACTATGCTATTATGCCTGTTATGCACTAGAATCTAATATCTTCATTTGGTTTCATTTTTTTGTTTGATTTACAAGTATTGGTGGTAGTTTGTCACAAAGATTAATTTCTCTATTCCTAACGCCATTGGAGTATGGGGTTGCGCTTGGCATAGGCATCAATAGTGGTTGGCCAAGTCCTTTTCAGTTTAGGAAGGTGATAGGCGATAGGTGTTGGGTTCATAATTTGAGGTGTGAGATTAATCAATAGACAAAATATAGTGTTAATTTGGAGCGAGAAGCTTTTTGAGGGTATTTTAGTTGGTTGTGGTGGTTATGATTGATTTGGGTAGAGTTTGGAATCTTGATGATGCCGAAATTGATAGAAATTAGGGATTAAGTTGGAGTTCGATTTTTGGTAAATTTTGGGATTTTAGTGATGCCAAAATTGATGGAATTTGGGGTTTAAGTTGGAGTTTGCTTCAACAGGTTAATGAGGTTTTGGATTTACAATTATTGTGGAAGCATAGCAAGTCTAGATAAAAATGTTTGTTACCTTTTTTTTTTTAGTTAAATTGATCACTAAACCTTTTTTTTTCACTTTCTTTTGATGTATGATATTGCATAAGGGTATTTTAGGATACTTAAGTATAATTCTAGCCTGATGGATCTATACAGTCTCTTCAACAGTAAAGCAAGGGGAGGTTAGTGTAGTTTTCTAAAATTGGGGGGAGCTGAGTGACATTGTCAGAAACCTCAAGGGAAATTTCTGAAATTATCCCTTTCCTTAACTAGGATAAATATTTGGGCACTTAGATACAAGATGGGACACAGATGGTTTTTTAATTATAAAGTTGTGAACAACAAATTGATTTTAGGAGCTCCCCCAGCCTAATTTTCCTTCTAGAATTACTTCAGACAAGAAATTCCTTTACCTCTATTCTCCTGCTCTTCCTAGATTTTTTTTTTATCTTTGTTTTTGTAATAATTTTCTCTTCAAAAATTCTCCTAGTTCGAATTTATTCGGATTCTCCTAGTGGGGAATTTATATTCTATTACAATTTTTCTAGCAAGAGTTTTTTCGTTGAATTTTTAACTTCATTTGTTCTTACTAGATTTGGGATCTCTTTTAGGTTAGTTTGGTCAGATCTAAACTTTCTCTTGAGCCTTGTAACTTGCACTCGTTAAATTTGCTCGTAGTAGACATGAACAGCTAATCTATTCAAGCTGCATAGAGTTATTGGTATTTGTGGAAATTTTGAAGTTTTAGAGTGTTATCTGCCATTGACTGCACCAGTAGTATCTTTTTTTTTTTTTTCCCTTGTATTTGGTACTGATAGTGCAACTTTTGAAAGTCTCTTGCTTATTAAAAAAAATAAATAAATTGGTTTTAGGAGAAAACAAACGTAAATATAGCAATCAACAACTTTTAACGGGAGGTTCCTGAGTAAACAGGGCCATCTCGACAAAGGAAAGGAAAGGAAAGAATACTGTGCAAGATTCTAGTCTTCAAATGGAGGAATGCAGACTCAGTTTTGGATCCTAGATTTAGCTAACGACAAAGTTAATTGGATTAGCATTTTCCTTGTAAAAAAAAAAACTCGAATATTAAGATATTTCAATTAGCGCATGAATTTTTTACTGAAAAATAAATACAGCTTCAATGAATTCGGATTTAACACCGGTTACATCCCTTTTCATGAAACTCAAATGTTAAAAATATTATTTGTTCCATCTATTATTTCATTTTCCTCAATGAATTTCGACAGGTGACTTGATGTGACGAAGTTGTTGAAGTATTAAATTCCCACTGAACAAAAGTTACTTCGCACATTAACTGCTTGGCCTATCCTCGCAAGAATTTATCCCAAGTCTCAAGAATTTAACAGGCCTGCTATAACCATGCATCAATTTATGACCTCCCTCATTTTTATGAGCCTCACCCCAGAATCCACCTTTGTGGCCAAAAATATACTCCATTTGCATTTGTCAGTGTTATGAAGTTGACCGAGATAGAATTCCACCTTGTCCAATAGTTGACAATATTGCTTGGCTTAGCTGCTGGTGATTTGTTATTCACAACTCTCTTTAATATATAATTGGTTCGTGATACATAAGAGCAATATGTAAGTTGATTCGCCAATTAATATATGCTAGAAAAATCCCACTCTGAGTTGTAGTTGCCACAAACGAAATCACGGACTATCCCTTAATTTTAGGAATTTTCATATTTAATTTTTCGCTTATACATGTTGCAATTTTTAATCTTTTGCTCATTCTAGTGATCATTATGTGATGATAATAATTAATCTCAATGAATGCTCGTCCTTGGGGGGTCGCATTTTGAACTCCAAAGGATAAATTGAGTGATAGATATGCATATAAACTATAAAGAGAGGAGTCTATTTTCTGGTAAAGTTAATGAACTTACATTATTTTTTTATGTGTGCAACTATTTTGCAGGCCAATAGAAATAAAATTGCTACTAGATAGGAAAATAGGAGTGTTACAGGATACTAAGAAAAATACATCTATGCCAGCAACTAGCATCACCAGTGGTCGGTTAGTCCCAACATCTATGTTCTTGGAAGGTTGCAGGATGAAATGGAACATGGCCTAGGGATGCTTTGCCGGCCAACATCCGCAGATAAGATCTTAACTTCATTATTCAATGAATCCACAAGTGGGAAGCTGCAAAATACATATAGGACGGCAGGGAAAGTAAATTAGGAGTATGACCTTTTAATTCCTGAGACGAAAGCAATAATACGAAGTAGTCAAACTTAAGTTTTGTTCCTTCTTGGTCTGAGTTGTTGGCTTTATTCAAGTAGTAGCATATTAATCATTAATGATCTTTCAAATCTCGAATGTGCAAGAGTGTGTAAGGTATATTGTCTCAATTCGAGCGCTAGTATGTTAGATTTAAAGAAGAAATTAAGCTGAAGGACAACTGAATACTTTTATTTCCATTGTCTCCGTTTCTGATAGTGCAAAAAAGTGCTAAAAACAGCAAGGAAAAAGGAAGGAAAAAAGAAGAAGAAGAAGCAACTCCATACTTGTTTATCATCTTAGTTGACCAGACGACTTGTGCAGTAATAAATCTTTTTCAGCCTCATGTGCAGAGCTAATAATTGAGAAAAGGACTATCATTATTACAGTCCCACACATCCTGATTTTCTGACCTTTATCTTGCGGAAGAGTTTTCAATTAGCCATCTAAAAGATAAATAGTTAGTGCTCTGGCATCTAACTCCACAATATGGAATGAATATTGAATATTCCTATCTGTATTCCTTCTCCCACATACTATAAATGAAAATTTATCATTTTAAGATTGACAAAAAAAAAAAAAGAAGAGGTTTCTTAGTTTCTTATGAAAATAACCCACGGTTTCATTTTATATAGATTATAAAGGAGTATGAATTATGGAGAGAACCAAAATTCCAGACTCGGAGATGGGATCACTAATTCATAAACTTAAACAAATAATAATTGAGCAAAATTAAGTGAAACTTAGATTAAGAGACCAATAAGTAATACAAAATACTAGTATTAGTAAGCAGTAAGTACCTGTTCTGGATATTTTCCAGTCCAGATCATAGCTCAAAGCCCAGAAGAAGTAACCACGAATCCTGAGAGCCTGAGCATATCCAATCCTTGCTGCTGTAGATCTACTATCATCATATCCAACCCATGCAGTTCCTGCAAATGAATAAGTAGACGCAGTAGCCACATCAAATCCAACTGTGGCATTGTTCTTTTTATTAAACTCCTCGACCTGGTAATACAACAAAATCCCCCTTCCACCATCACCCTCAGGACCAAGACCAACTGCGGGAGCTCCCACGCCATGGACGCTAGGGTCCTTTAGCGTCCATGTTTTGCCATAAAGCGGCAAACCCATCACCAATTTGCTCCTCAAGATCCCTGCCTTGAGCCAAGATCCCAATCCATAGCTAGTACTGATGTTACTTTTGGGGTCAAATAATGCTGAATTGGAACCTGTGATTGTAGGTTCCCAGGCGCCATGATAATCGTAGCACATGGCATTGATCCAATCTAAATTCTTGTTGATTGAGGCTATTGGGTAAGTTCTGGGCGTAGCAGCTAGGAAAAAGGTTGAAGAGAAATAAACTGCTGCGGAGAGCAAGAGCTGAGGTCGATGTGTTGCTTTGGATTCTTTTACGATTTCAGCTCTCCATTCGTCGAATAGGCTGCCTAAGTCGTTCATTTCCTGCGGGTTTTGAGGGAACTCCCAGTCGAGATCGAATCCATCGAACCCGTATTTTCTTGCTACTTCTATGGTGGAGAGGATGAAGCTCCTGCGAGAGGCTGGAGTCGAGGCCATGCGGGAAAATACAGTCGGATCATCGCCTCCTCCGCCAATGGAGAAAAGTGTCCTGACTGGCGGATTTTTGGAGTGAAGAGTTGATGTGAAGTTGGTGAGAAGTTGTGCTGTTGAAGCATCTATGCCAAGCTCGAAAGTTGAAGCACTGGGGTTGAGAAATGCGTAGTAGATGTGAGTGAATAAGGTTGTATCGATGGCGGATGGTGGAAAATCTGCAACTCTCCATGAGGGATAGTAAGCTCCCTTCATGGCCTTTGAGGAGTATGAAGGGCTAGCATAGCTAGAGCTGAAGCTGATGATCAA
The DNA here is from genome assembly GCF_003713205.1 of Coffea eugenioides. Lineage (NCBI taxonomy): Eukaryota > Viridiplantae > Streptophyta > Magnoliopsida > Gentianales > Rubiaceae > Coffea > Coffea eugenioides. Next base: position 16,073,332 of record NC_040040.1, read on the forward strand.
GAATAAAAGACAAGTGCAAAAAATGCTGCTACTAGTAGTAGCTTTCATGGTAGCTAACCCCATTTTGTTTTTGTTTCTGGCTAATTCTGTTGTGTTTTCCTATATATAGAAAATGGAGCTTTCGATGAAACCGTTATAGCCAATGATTTCTCGTTTTTGTGGGTTTTATTGCTTTTGCATTCTGTTAAATATAGTGTTGAGGCTGCTTCATGATCCAGAGGGATTGCGGTTGGATTCTGAATTTACACTATTGGTTGAATTTTTGATATTAGGCTAATCCACTTGAGGTTGAGAAGGGAAGAAAATTTGTAAGCCTTTGACGATTTGAGTTTTGTATTGTTCAGCGCATGCTGATACAGACAGAGCCGTCCTAGATGACTCGTTCAAAAGTGGATATAGTGGGCAGATAAATTGCCACGATTGGAATGATGGGTTCACCCTTGCACAGTAATGATTGTGTTTTTTGGGACTTCAACTCAACTTCTTGTTAGAATCCAAAAAAAAAAAAAAACACACAAACTCAACTTGTTGTGGTTTGAGTCATTTCACGGACTCATCTTGCATATTACTACATTTATTGCAATCTAAACTATGTTAATGATTTACAAAGCCATTAACTGATTACTGTTGCGTAGGGCTGCAAACGAATCGAACCGCTCGCGACTCGAACTCGAGTCGAGTTCGAACTGACTCGAGTCGAAACCGAGCTCGAACTCGAACTCAAAATATTAAGCTCGTTAGCTCGCGAGTCAGTTCGCGAGCTCGAGTATATATATATATATATATATATATATATATATATATATTTTTATTTTAAGTATATATATATTTTTTTATTTTTTATTTTAAGTATATATATATTTTTTATTTTTTTTATTTTAATAGTAAAATAACATATATATCCTTAATATTTTATTACTTATTAAGAAAAAATATTATTTTATTTATTTTTTAAAAAATAAAATAATTATTTTTTATTTTTTTCGAGCTCGGCTCGAATCAAGTCGAACTCGAGCTCGAGTTTGAAATTGTCAGCTCATCGAGTTCGAGTTCAATAAAATTATGTCGAGACTCGACTCGATTAGGCCAAATCTTGATTCGACTCGATTAGTTTGCAGCCCGACAATGTTGTGCGACAACAATGTAAATTGACAAGACAAGACAAGAAGCACTGACAAAAGTTTTGGTTTGTGCATTCGGGAGTGACTCCCACCCAAAAAAAATCCAAGAAATGAAAAGATGAGTAGAAAAGACAAATCAAGTGTGTGTCCTAGATATTTTGAGAAAAAAACAAAATGTAATCCTGATAGAATTACAAAAATGAAAAGCAACAGGATTCAAGGGTGTGGCCTTAGCATCAATCTTATGCTTTTTATTTTTTATTTTTTCCGTTTGATAAGATCGATTGTTACTTCTTCCTTGTTTTCTTGGAAATCCAAATATTGCAAGAACATCTATTTTTTCACGAACATCTTTTTTTTTTTCAACTAAATGCTGGTGCATTATTTCCTCAGGCTTCGAGATTGAGAAACAGGCTGGAATAAGTATAAATTTCCACGCAAGAAAATTCTCTTTGAAGAATGCTCATTTGGGTTATCCTTCTGGAATAGTTGACATTATTGCTTGGGTAGCTGCCAGCACCATAAATGGTCTGTTGAACATATCTGAACTGAACAGAAGCAAAGTATGACTCCGCAATTTAGACCTTTTGATGCAAGCATAAGCATGTGATGTTTATTCAGTCAACGGCAACGCCAAAGCTTCTCACCGTGGCCGTAATCAGTAAATATATCATTAAAAACTTTGAAATAAAGATAAGAGATTTTTAAAAACCCAAAAGTCAATGGATGGTTGTATGGGAATGTGACATATTCAACCTAGCATCACAACCAATATTGAACATTCCCTCTAGAAAATGAAATATTCAACCCAACATCATCATCCTATTGAGTGAGTATTCCCTGTAAAAAAGAGTATCGGGTGATTGCAACAATGTTGCAAATCTGGTTCATTAGAACAAATATAATCACTTATTACCAATTATGTGAAATTACTGTGAAGACATTAGTTCATTCCAATTACGCGATTTGCCACTTTCTAGATTGTGGAAAGTATGGCTCCAATTCCGTGGGGCTTTCTTTCTGTTTGTGTGAAAGTCAATACACTTTTCAAAAGTATTCCTAGAAAAAACCGCCCATAGGTTTGAAATAAATTTTTGCAATTGCATCTCTAGGAAATACGTTTGAGATCTTTTTCAACCGGGATGATATGTTGTTCAAGTGGAAACGGTTTCATAACTTTGAAGCGAAAGTGCAAGATAATTGCAGAAGTTTTCATCTTTGCGCTTTGAATTTTCGCCCATTAATTTCTTTCTTCTCTTGCATTTTTTTTTAATTAGAGTTCACTTGAGAAGTCTCAAAGTCATGTGATACATCAAGTTGTATATTCAAGATTATAATCCTCCATAGCGTTTGTTGAAAAACAAAAACCTATACTCTATAATCATATGATGTAAACGAGTTTAAACAAGTTGAACGTTCTAATGTTCAAATTTCTTTGATTATTTTGACGAGTTTAGAAATTTTGTTCAAATTTAATTTATTTATTTCTCGAGACAAGTTCGAAACAATTTTTATTGAGCCAAACTCGAGTTGGATTCGAGTAACTTGAACTTTTTACATGTAAATTTTACATATATGCTAATCAAACCGAACTCAAAACAAACTTGAAAGTTTATCAAACATGAATTGCTGTTCCGACTTGGTTTGATTAACTAGCAGGCCAAACTCGAACGAATTCTTTTCGAATCAAATTGATTCGAGTATCAAGGAACTTAATTTGTTTTTCAACCCCATGTAATCAACTAGATTATTTTCATTTTTACACCATGTCAACTAGTAAATAAACAGTTTGCAAAAATACTCCTAAGAAGAAAGTGTGTACAGGAGAATCATTTTGCAGTTTTTTTTTTACAACAATTGAGCTACATAGAAAAAAATTAAAATAAATAAACAAGAACATTGAAAAATTACTCCTACAGTTAGTTATTTTCATGTCAAAAAAACTTCCGTAAATTTGTGGATGTTTTTTGAGCTTCTTCATATGTTTAGTTAGAGGGGCATACTTTATTCTGATAAAGACATGCATCTAGAAACATATTATTCTTTAGTTTTGTTTCTTGTGATTGTCTTAATTAAGCTGTTGTATGGTTACTCCAGAGAAGATTCAGCATGTATAGTTGGTGACAAGTAAAAGCAGGATCTTTAGCTGATCTCTTTGGTCCTTGTTCCACATTTTACTAGAAATCTTAAAATTATGTGTCAATGTCAACTCGGGGTGGGCACGGTCGGGTATCCGTCCCTAACATGATTTAGCTTACCCAATCCTAATATATCGGATCAGCCATTTTATGACCCTAAACACCCGAAAAAATTTTATGACCTGTCCCGAAAAAAAAATTTCCAATAAAAAAATTGTTTTGCACTTAATATCAACATATTTTTCGATTAAAAAAACATATTTTCCAATTAATATTGGTAGAGATATTGTAAACAAAGTCTATACATCACCATTCTCACATATTTCATCCAACAATCAAACCGATCTCATAAATTTAGTACATATTAGAATTATAATATCTAATAGACAAAACCAAATTTCATGTTAATTTTGAACATCACCATTCTCACACATTTTATCCTTCTACAACACAACAAACACAAGGATAATAAGTATCTAGCAATTTTCTCAACTTTCTTAAGGATGTTATGGTACAAGACTGCATCCTAAATGAGTCGACTGTGGAATCAAGGCCGGAAAAGAATTAAACAAAGTTAATTATTTTTGGAGAAAGTATAACCAAAACAAGCTTGAAAAATCTTTCCCAATTTCCTTACATCTTTGGAATAGACCTTATGGCATTAAAGGTGATGAAAAAGAAAAATAAATTTCTTGCACTGAAATAAAAGAGACAAATTTAAGAGACATAATTACAATAAAATAAATCAAATAAATAAATAAATGAAAGACGCAAATGTTTTAATTATCTAGCTAACAGAAAATTGGAACTCCAAATACATGTAAGGCCCGAAAACAACACTCTTTCCTAGGCGACCACACAATGGAGCAGTTGATGAGAAAGCACAAGTGCTTGTGAGTAGAAGAGATAAACAATGTACTGATACAAATGTAACAATAAGTAAATAAAAAGGAAAGAATTGCAAACCAATTAACTACCCAACTCCTCTTGAGCTTGTAGATGAATTCAAACAAGTTTCTTCAAATTGATGAATTACAATCACTCTTATGTACAAAGGAAGGTTCACCTCCTCCTTGCTCCGAACTCCACTCAATCAAGCTATGACGTTTTACTATCCCTCCGGACAACCCTCACAAAGCTACACTCATGAAGTATTCACTCAGAAATGAAAAGTTTACAATGAATCTCACACCACTAAAACTATAAATCTTCCTTGAAGAGTATTTTCTCACTAAAATCATTCTAGATCTTTTGTATCTTCAGTGTGCAAAAGTTGTTTGAAGATTCTGACCATACTCTATTTATAGGAGACCAACAAAGTGCTTTATTAATGCTTCCAACGGATAGAAAGTAGCTGAAGAGTCAACTAGCCGTTGGAGTGTTGGACGTCCGATAGCCCTGTTTTATGCGTCCGACAGCAGGCAGTGAGTTTAAGAGATTTTCTTCAATTCTTTCGGATGTCCGGTGCAAACTCTTTTGTGCGTCCGACAGCGAAACAAAGAGATTTTGAGAAATCATCTTATTTCTATCGGACGTCCGGTAGAGACATATTCAGCGTCCGATGGTTTCGTCGACTTTGAAGGATCCTATCAGACGTCCGGTGATGGAGTTCTTCATGCGTCCGAAGTTGCGTAATAAGTATCGGACGTCCGATTTTGTCTTCTTGAGCGTCCTACAGCTTCAACATACTTTGTCCCTTTCAGATGTGCTTAATCTTTGAATCTGATTTGTTTCATAACTGAAAGTATTTCTTGAAGAGATATTAGTATCATCCATTTGTTTTGTAAACATCAAAAGATAGGAATCAATATCAACAATACAAATCTTTGATTGAATTGATGAAAAATTTGCAGGAAAAATCGATGGAGATAGAATAAAAATGAAAAGGATCAAAGGGATGAACAATTTTTTTGATAGAGTTTCACAAATTTTTCTTCATTTTGTTCATTTGATTCAGGTTTCACAGAAAATATTCGCTCTCTTCAAACAATATGAGGAGAGACGGATCATATGATATTAGAATATGAGATTGTGAGCCACTCCACTTACATTTAGGATTAAAAATTATAAAATTATAAAATGATTCCTAATTTTTTAATATTTATATAATATATCCCGCGGGGTCGGGTACCGTGGATTTTTTATTTTTCTGATCCGTATTCGTATATGTTTTTCGCGGGTACCCGACCCTCATCTGTCCCGTTAAGAAAAATCGAATCGGATATTCTATTTTTCGGATCGGGTTTGGCAGATTTTTTTTCCCACCCCTAATGTCAACGTCGCTCCTGTTCTTTTTTTTGTTTGTGTCCTTTTTCCTTTTTTTTTTGTCTCTATCTCCTTATTTTCTGCGCATTTATTAATGTTATCGAATATTTTAGTAACAAAGTCTATACCAACTACTTCCGTCATTTTCTTGTTAAACATGATCGTATAATTTTACCTTTACAGTTTTCTGGTTTTGTAAAATTCTTTAAAACTGTAAGCCGTAACAAATCGAGTAGAGTTGCATTAGCAGCTGTCATGAAATTAATTTGGGACGGTGAAGTAAAGCATGCATATTTCTATTATTGTACATAATTTATCATCATAATTTTAGTTATTACAGTATGAAGAAAAAACAATAGAAAATCAACCTGAGAAAAATCTTGCATCAAAATAATAAATTTTGAAGTGTTATGTAGTAATCAACTAAGAAACTGATTATTCAACCACTGAAGCAAAAGCAATGCCTTTAGGCTTTAATGTAAGAGTTTAATACGCCTATAACTTCTCCGGAAGGAAAGGCAGATTTCCAACAATTCTTTTTAGGAGGAGTTGACCAAATTTTGGCACTTCATAGTCAAAAATTGCATTTTAATTTCCCAACAGAGAAACTTGATGTACTATATCCAGATCAATCATCTGACTTTATTGGATTGTACATCCAATAAAGTGATTGTATTGACTCAGTCTCAATTTGACCATAAAAGATGAATACATCCATGAATCCATTAACGTGTTTGTATAGCTGATGATAGTCCTGCTTCCATTTACAAAGGGCAACCAATCAGGAAATAGGCATGTGCAAATCAAGAACACTAGTATTTTGTAGGGCCTCCATTTCAATTTCAATTCCAAAATTTGACCACAATGCTCCGAATAGATGTTAGGAACACCATGCGGATAAAGGAGATTTTGGGCACTTCTGCACTGGTTTTAATCAATGATTTATCACATAATTTAGGCTAAATGAAATGATTAACAATTCTTCCTGGGGCTAATGGTGTTTGAATGATTGTTTTTAACTAACAATTTTTTTGTGACAATGTGTTTTTTTTCTCACTTTTTTAGCTTTCTTAATAAAGGGTCTAAGATGAACATAAAAAATAAGAAAGATGGATCTATTATAAATTTCAAACACTATTATCCACCCTTTGAAATATAAAAATTAAGCTTTTAGCTAATCACTTTGGTTGTTATATGTGCCAATGTCAATGCCGTCCCTTTTCTCTTATATTTGTTTCTTTTTTGGTCTGTATTTCCCTATTTTGTGGGCATTCTATCAAACATATAAAATTTATTGAAACGATGGTCAATTGTAACACATTAAGTACATATATATCAGTAGCTATCATTACAATAACATACATATTTTTGTCATTATACATAAGTTGATCATTTTTTCATTGGTTAGTACTGTATGAAGAAACTAGTTCTATATGTTGCTCTTTTGGACACGGCACATTTGTGGTTGTTGAAGGAGTTGACCAAATTTCGGGTCTTTGCTGTTTGTTGAAAATTGCATTTTGAATTTGCTTTCTGATTGTGCTTAGAGAAAAAAATGTTATCTTGAACCAATCATCTGAATTTGTTCGTTTGTGTGCACATCCAATAAGTAATACAGTACACAGTTTTTGACCGGATTCTGCGTATCAATTAGTGCATTATGTGATGGTACTTTGTTCAGTGGAGATTGAGAATTTGAGATGTTCCTTTTTTTGGTTTGTTTAGGCAGCAGCCAACCAAGAAAAAAGAGCATAATGCTTCCTGCGTGTAATTGTTGGTAGCCTCATTTCTAGGATAGGTTCATGGTATATTAGTTTTTTTTTTATTAGCTTTTTAGTTTTTCTTTTCAATGCATTGAAAAACCAAGGCTGTATTTGATAACTTAATTCGGCACTTAAATTTAATAAATTCAAATCTTAACATGTCTTTTCTTTCTTTAAGCTTTGCACTTGGATAGTTAACTATAGGAAAATGTCTAAAATACGAGCTTTACCAATTTTAGTGAAAAGCTTGGGAGACTTACTTGGCAAGAAAACTTACTTTAAATAAAATAATACTAGCCGCACTCCTATAAAGAAAAGTATTTAAAGGAAAGCCATGTAAAACATTTCCTACTTTTACTAACCCTTAATCCTTAGTGGATTGTCGAATTATTTCGAGAGAATAAACCATTTATAAACTAGAGAATCTTTTATACTTATAAACCTAGAACTTGAATAGAAATTGAAAATGTTATATTTGTACTTTAAAGGTCAAACTTGATTTTAATAATTCACGCAGAAAACTTGTTTGGCAAGAAACCTTATTCAAAGCAAATTGGTTCTGGTTTGCACCTCTAGAAAGAAAGAAATCCTTGAAGTATTTTATCACCTTCACTAGTTTAACTCTAGGGAAATTGTTAATTTATTTGGAGTAGATAAACTAGTTATATACCAGATAACTTTGTATTTATAAACCAAGAACCGTACAACAACACTTATAGTTTTAAATTCTGGATTTCTAGGGTATAGCGAGGACGCGGAATTTTGAATCCCAGCTTGAACTCTGAACTTCACTTTTGGTGAGTGTCTCTGCTTGTTCTATGCCTACTTGATTAAAGTGCTTTCTTGATTTGATATGTGATAATTGGAAAAATGGATTTCTGATCCATCGAAGTGGGCAGTGTGTACTTTATCGCACTAGCTCTTTCGAGTGGTGACTTGCTTGAAATATTTTCGTAAATATCCTGCTTGCACTATCTACAGTGCTGGACGTAAAGTCGTTGGGTGAATCCCTCGATCAGTCTATAATAACCAAGTGCTGGACGTAAAGTCGTTGGGTGAATCCCTCGATCAGTCTATAATAATCAAGCGGTGGACGTAAAGTCGTTGGGGGAATCCCTCGACCAGTCTATAAATATAAGTGTTGGACGTAATGTTGTTGGGTGAATTCCTCGACCAGTCTAAGGTATACTCGAATATTATTGCTTCCCTATTTGTTTACTTCCGTCGAATCGATACGTGTTAATTGTTTCAAGTGATTGCATGATTTTGAGGCACCACTGAGCGTTAGCTCACCCCACGTTTATTTGTTTTCCTTGACAGGTCCTGAGGTTTGAGAAATCTGAGCTACTTATATCTTTTTAAGAATGTATCTACTTCGTTTTGTGGCTTGTAATGTATTTGAATTAAACGATATAGTTTTGTTTTGGGATTGCCACTTGAAGCTGGAAAAGTGTAAACCCTGATTATAATATTTGGCTTGTATGTGTATATGTACTCGTGCTGTAAGAAATTTTACGTTTTGGAAACTGTAAGACTTTACTTCTTGAATGTAATGCGTGAGGTGTTTAGGAGCCGCCAATTGGCTAACTTCGGATGCTGTTGTCTTTGAAGATAATGTGTTTTAGTATTCAAGCCGCTTAAAAGTTGGCATGTTCGGATGGCGAATTGTGTTTTGGTTTAAGTTATACGTGAATATTTGGTCGGTTTGCTTGCGTGAGTCCTGGCGAGAGTTAGGCAGGCGACCCGCCAATCCTCTGGTTCGCCTTAGGGAGAAGTGGGGTCGTCACAGTAGGCCCCAATGAACTAGTCATAGAATTTAATAAAATCTACATTCCAAACTCAATGATAATATTTATTGCAATTCTGACCATCGATTTGACAAAAAAGGGGCATGAAGCCTCCAAATAAGCATAAATTAGTAGCCAATCTTCTTTACCTTCTCATCCAAATCAAAACCAAAACCCACAAAACTTATTCAAATTATTATCCGCATGAGAAGTAGAACACAAATGAGCCAATAAATCAAGAATAAATTGTCATAGATTCACATATCAAGGTAAAAGATCCGAAATCTAAAAATGCATTCCATAAATTTCGGATCCATATGTCCCAAAATTGTTAGTTACAAAATTGTCATAGGCTGTATAGAATCTACGTCGAAGCATCAAGCAGTTGGAAAAGCATTAATGGCAACATCTCCATATTGAGTAGAAAAAACAAAGGTGCAAATAGAGTTGGAAAAAGAATGGCATACGGAGCCATCGCATTCCAATAATAGTAGCAATTTTGACCCTTTTCCTTTGTAATTCAGTAATTGTTTTGTCGATTTAGGGTCTGTTTGATAACATAAAAAAGTGCTGAATCTGAATCTTTTCAGACATTCAGATGTTTTGAGTGTTTGATAAATGAAAATCTATTTGCTGAACTTGTTAAGCAGTGCTGAACCTGTGTGTATTTTTTTCAGCACAAGAATCCTAACTGAATGCTTAATTCTGATAAGAATCAATAGAATTATTTCAACTACCTTATCTTATCTACCAAATCTACCCTTGTTTGTTAATTATGTTCAAAATTCTTATCTAATTAAACAACCTAATATTCTCTATCTAATGATTTTTAGTTTCTATTTTCTCCCTTTTAATGACTTTCACATCTTCTCCATACTCCTCATATAATATATTTCATCTTTTATATTAATTTGATTTAAAAATAAATATTGTCATTTTCATACCTTACAATTTTAAACTAATTAAATCATAGATTCTATTTCTTTTTTGAATGAAAGGATATAAGGGCACAATTGTCAAATTAAACTTATTAAGCATTCAGCTATAAATATTTATCAAACAGTATAAATAGCTTTAGCATTAAAATTCAGACATTCATATATTTTTTTCAGTGCTTAAAATTCAGCAAATTAATTGTTTCAGTATTCAGATTTCAGAATTCAAACTTCAGAATTCAGATTCAGTTTTATCAAACGAAACCTTAGTTATTTTCCTTTTGAATTGAGTTTCCTTCTCCAATATGTTGGTATAATATTTACCGCTTACCGGCAGATATATAATCAGCCACACATGTGGCATTTATCAACAATGACAAATGAAAGTTGTTCGAAGATAGGGATGATATCAAATACATATAAATTGGCAATCTAGAATATATGAACAGCATCTATAATTTATCGGCAGCATCTATCGGTACAAGCAACGGACATGTGCTGATTAGTGCAGATATAAAGTGGCAAAAGAAGGCTGATCAAGCGAGTCGATTTGTCAAAGTCATACACCAGATCATCGTCCTAAAAGTTAGGGACATTGTAGTTGTGCCATTCACAAGGCAAGAAAGTGGGTAGTTATCACTCTTGCCTTAAGCTGACATGTTCGATGTGGCATGAAGTTATATTAACAAGTGGACCACCAAACCAATGAGGTGAGATGGTGGAACACTAAATTAGCCACGAAAATAGGAGTTTGTCAGGAAGCAACTACTACCCAAATGAAGGAGCATACTACCATAAATACTGGAAAAAAATTAGACTTGAGAAGAACGCTTGTCATATCAAACACCAAAGAAAGTCTTTCTCAGAAATAGTAATTTCCATAGGAATGTTCTCTTTTTAGCAAGTTTTCTTGGGACCTTTAGGCTAAGCTTAGAATTTTCAATTTCTTGCAATCATTTCCTGTTCATGTAGATTACTATTTTCATGATTTTTTAAATCTAATTTAGCTAGGTTCTATAGATGATTTTAGTTTGACATGAATTTCGAAGTAGGTTTCATTTTCTTTTCAAGCATTCATTAGATTTTCCAAGGTTTCCAGCTATCTTTGCATTACATATTGAGTGATTTTATCAGCTTTCAATTCACAAATTAGCTCTTATTTCCATTGCTTTATTTATTAGCTAATTTGTCACGAATTTTAAGTTCTTAAGGGTTCTCAAGACGGATGAACAGCAGCTAGCTACAAGTCAACATTTATTGGAGCATTCTCTTTTATAATCATCAGCTCAATTTCATCTTTTCTTGGGAAAAGTCAAGTGGCATGCTCAAAATAGTCAATCTTTTTTTTTTTTTTGCTCAAAATATTCAATCCACCAAGTTGGATATCTATGATATCAGTTTGTGTTTGTTGGCTATTAAAAATCAATAATAACATAGCGGCACTCATGGGAGGGACCGTGTTAGAGTGACCGATAAAAAGCTATGGCAAAAGACAGAAATTAGTATGGAGAGAACCCTTCTTAATTTTGATGAGACTAGGAGGAGAACACCGCGCGGTGCGCGGTGTAATTTTCAAGATTGCCCAGAAATGCCCAATGATTCAAATTCAAATATTAAGTATGAAAAGGTACAAAAAGATACATCGAAAACTTTGCCATTCTATTTTTGTAGTTTTATTAGGCAGTAAATAGGAATAATCTGTTAAGGAAATGCAAGACAATACAATGAGTAGACTACTAAGATCATTAAGATGCTCCTTGCTTTTGCATAAAATAAAAATAGAAATAAAAAAAGACACATATAATGGTGGAGAAGGGAAAAAATATAGCTTGAAGAAATACACAAAGGAGTTGTTAGTTCCTAAAAAAGGCATTTAATAGCTATAAGTTTGTTTTTTGTTGATAAAAACCACAAATCAAGTTGTCAGTTCCTAGAAAAGGATATTTAACAGTAATAAGTTTCTTTTACAACATATTCAAACGAATAATAAAATGCATATACATGCAGTATAAAGAGAAAATCTACTTAGTGAGACTAAACCTATACCAGTGCCAATTGAACAAATTGATAAAGAAAAGAAAAAAGTATTTCTAATTGGCCACAAGCAAAATGATTCTAGACTTTCAATGACTAATAGCATCAGAGAGCTCCAGCTTCATTCAGACTCTCCTCTCGTTCCCCGTGAAAGGCCGAAAGCATGGATGCTTTTAACAGTCATTGATTGTGGTAACCAACTGGTAACCAACCCAATGACTCCTCTCTATTTGGTTCATTCCATATGGTAACCAACTGCGTGTAGTTCTCTTCCTGAACTCCTCTATTTCTTTACCAGTCATATGCACACAAAAGAAACCAAAAAACAAAATAATCACCAGATGATACCTAATAGTCATAAAATTTTAAAAATGAAAAAGAAAAATTCACAGCCAAGAAATATCTACAAAATAACAGGAAGCTAACCTTAAAAGTCACTCGATTACCATGCAAATGCTTAATTTCTTTTCATTTCCCCTCCAGAATGATTTGACGTAATTTTTTTTGGGTTGATCTTGGTAGTCAAAGTGGCAGCATTGGGAGAGAGGTGATAAATGCCAAGGTGATAAACACATCAGCACAGCATTGGGAGGAAACTACAAGGTGAGAAAACATATAAATGTCTAGAAAAAACGAAGTAATATTGATTGATCTCTTTCAACTATTTCTTCCTTTAGATAATTGTTTGCCTTTTCTTCAACATCCACAGCTTCTAGAAGAATAACCTACATTATTTAAAAAAACCCTCAATATATGGCTATCAAAGATTATATTAGCATGATTGATAAATTCAGCATGGCAAATGATGCATAACAATTATGAGAAACAATATCCACCTCAAGAGTACTTCAAACTAAACCTCCCAGCTTCATATATGATTCAGATGCATAACAATTCATGTTGAGAAGGCAACAGCTAAAAAAAAAAAAGAATTCGTAAAATTAACAATTTCAACACCTACCAGACACTTCGTGAAAACCACTACATAGCACAAAAATCAGAAATTTGAAATTCAAAGTTAAGGTAATCTAGAAAGATGACCACAAAATAAAAAGAAAAAACGATAACCTGAAAAGCTAAATCTTTTTCTCCTCCCTTTAGTATTTCCTTGTGATGTTCCTCAATCTATCAAATATGCAGCAATCTAAGATTATGAGGAGCAGCAAAACTAAAGAAGCAAGCAAGAAATTAAAAACTTCATAAATGAAAAGGAAGCAGAAACTTGAAGGTCCAATCTAGTGTAAAATTGGAAAAATGACAGGGAAATAAATCAAAAAAAATCCACAACCCGAAAAGTTAAAATTTTTTTCTCCTTTCAGTGGATATTCCTTCCATTTTTTCAAGCTGTTTTCACATTTGAATACTATAACGTTGAGATACCAAGAACCATATATTACATACACTGAAAAAATGACTTCACCAATAATGACTAACCATAGAAAAAAAGGCTTTAAAAATCTCAGTTCGCAAATTCACATATGAAGTAAAAGCTCAAGTAAGATATGGTCACTAATATTAAAAAAAACCCATAAAAGTATAAACAAACAATTATTAGATCAAACTTGGCTGTTTTGTCTTACAATTACTATGGGCAGAATAGACTGCTATTGTAGGCAATGAACCACATAGTTCAATCGTCAACTCTGCTTTACCCAACTTGCTCACAAACACTTCTAGAACAAAGTCATGTAATTAAATGATAATCCTCAAAATGTAAAATCATTTGCTAAAAAATTGATCTTCTAGTTTTTGAAACATTAATGAGGTGTTATCAAGATTAAAATGCAAAGAAAAAAAGTAAGTTTGTAAAATCTACCCATTAAATTGGCGAAATAAATTGTGTAACCTAACCATGCTATGATAATAACCAAAGTAATAGGCTCTTTGACGAGCTAACAGAGCCGGGAAGGAAAAAAAAAAGAAGAACAGGCCAGAAAAGAAATTGCCCCAGTCCAACTCATCATTCAAGAGTAGAAAGGCAAAGAAAATTAAAAGGCACAACTATCCAATATGTTATTTTTAACTTTCACAAGCAAATGTACATGTATCAACCCCCTGGGAGTTTCTATTCTAGCTTCGTAACCTTCAATTGTTGAGGAAAACAATCTATCAAACAAACAAAAGAACACAATTAGGTGATAATCTAAAGCCTATCAGAATATACATTTAAGAATCTAGGGAAGGGAAAAATTTCTCTTATTCATCAGGGGGAAAAACCCCCAAAGAATACAAAATCAGTCTGTTTACCACCATGTATGCATTATCTTCAATGAATGTCGCACTGGCAGTTATTAAGTGGTGTTTTTTTTTTTTTTTTTTTTTTGCATTGATAGTAAGAAATTGCACATGAGCCACTATAAATGAATCATTCTTTTCTGTAGGACCAATAATTACAATAAGAGAGCAAACTACGAACCAAAAGGTAAATACATCAATACATTGAAACTGCATATAAGCAAGCTAACAAATGAATTTCAAATCAAATATTAAATAATCTGCAATAAATGAAAATTTCTTACTAAAAAATTCAGAGACTACAAAATTACAAGGATCTCATGGTAAAAGAAACATTAAGTAAACAACAGTACTTTAAAAGACTAAACATACCTAATTAAGTAGAAAAAGGCTAAACATAGAACAAACTTAAGTAGCCTTAAAGCTAGTGAGAATAATATAAGCAGCTTCCCTCCTATCACTACCAGCAATCAGCTTAACACAAAATACCTATTAAAAACACCAGATCAGTTTTGGATACTCAAAAAAACCCAAAAAGAAAAAAGAAAAAAAAACATTGCAATCATGGGCTCTGAACCAAGTATAATCCCTGCATACATAAAAAATCTTTCCTTCTTGTACAGGATGATGGCACATAAACATTAAGAAACAATATGCTTTTCCATTGAATGCCTTCCACACAGAATGTTTGAGATAAATAAATGGAGGAAAAAGTAAAAATCTGGAATCCATACAACAAATTGAACAAAAGGTGAGATGGCCAAATAAAATAATCACAGTTAAGAGTATGGCCAAATATACACACTTTTGGCAATCACTTTTTCCTCATTGTGTATCAGAATTTCTTGCACTACACAAATGTAATTTGAGAGCAAGGACTTTTTGGAATTTGATACACCAGTCATGTTAAGCTCAACCAAAAACTCAATATTGTACTGAAGCAAATTACAGCATAAAAACTTTTGGTTCCGCTGCAAAACTCAGACACCCATAAGACATTTTAGCAATAAGTGTTAACCACACTTTTAAATGCAACTACACCACTCTATGCATACTCTAAATACAAAGTTGCAACTACTGCAATGGAAAAGCAATGACAAAGACATCTATTCCAAGCACAATTCAAACAGGATCTCCCAGTACCATGTATAACTTGGATGCATAACCATCCGTGTTAAGAAGGCAATAGTAAAGATAAAAGGCAAAACTAAGAAATCATACCTATAACTACTTTGTGAAACCAATGAATAGAATATAACTTGAAAGCTGAATTTCAGGTGAGCTGCAAAGATAATTGGGGAAAAAAAAGATCACAACCTAAAAAGTTAAATCTATCTCTTCTTGTGGATATTTCTTACGTTTTTCCTCAATCTACTAAACAGAAATCAAAATATGACATAAATGGAAAATAAGACTATTACCGGCAGCAAAACTAAATAACTAAACAAGAAATTAAAACATATAATCTTCAATGGAAAAGCCAAAAAAAGAAAAAAGAAAAAAGAAGGAACCGGAAACTTGAAGGTCCAGTTTAGTGTAAAATTAGAAAAATGGTTGGAAAATAAACTACAGAAAAATTCGAACCATGAAAACTTAAATCTTTTTTTCTTCTTCCCGTCGACTTTTCTTCCATTTTTCCCTCAATTTATTAAAAGAAAAATGAGATCCCTATCTGTCCAATAGACAGCAGAAATAAGATCGTTAACAGCAACAAAACTAAAGTACTAAGCAAGAGATCTGAAGTCAGAAACTTTTCTTACAAAAAAAAACGGAAACAAAAATTTGAAGGCTAGAGTAACATTGGAAAAAGACTAAAAAATAAATTAAAGAAAATCGCACAACCTGGAAAGTTGATTCTTTTTCTCCTTCTCTTGGACTTTCAATCCATTGTCCGCAATCTATGAGAAGCAAAATGTGATTGTGAGTAACTGTAAATTCAAGAAAACAAAGAAAGAAACAAAAACTAAACAAAAAAACATCAAAGTGCCATATTTGTTTTTAATTTTTGTTGATTAACAAAGAAGAAAGAAAACATGTAGATGAATGATAGTCGAAAGTCGGGAGAAAATAAAAAATAGCAGATCTCTGGGTTTATAAATACTTCCGACTTTCGCTGCTTTTGGATGAAGATTTTACTACGGCTTTCTTTGTTTGCTCAAAGAAGGAGATGGAAAAATAGTATTTCAGACCTCTGGGTTATTAATCGAAAGATTAACAAATCTTAGCAGGAAAAATATCTTTGTTTTGTAAATAAAGGAAACTATAAAACTTTAGGGAAATATTGGAGCTTACCAATTAAGAAGATCATTTCTGTGTCTCATGCGTTTAGTAGCTTCATATCCAGACCAATTCTAACAAGGGAAAAAAATTAGTTAGAATCATATAATTGAAAAAAGGAAAGAGAAGAAAGGGAAAAAGGGGGAGGGGGGAAACGGGAAGGAAAAACAGAGAAAAAAGGACCAAATAAAAAACAACAAAAAGGAACAAAGGAACAAAGAAATGAAAAGAAAAATGGAAGGGGAGAGAAACGGAGCTCTGGAGAGCAACGAATCGGTGGAGATGAACGAGGGGAAAGAAAACAAGGGAAGCCCTAAATCAAAATTTTTGGCACGTGAGAAACACATGATGGACGATCTAGCCAATAAAATTTGGCCACATCAGCACAGCAACCACCATTCTTGACAGATCCATTCGCGCTTTTACTATATAGGTTGACAACTTGTCAGAACACAGCAATTGATTTCCAAATTCAGCAATTGATTTTCCAAATTAGACCAATTGATTTTGCCCCAATGCGCAAACGTTGTCGTTCCACTTAATGGTCAGTAGAGTTAGTGATAAGTAGGACGACGTCGTGGGAGGACCAAGTTGAGTAGCGCGACGTCATTTTAGCGCATAACAGAATTAGTTAGCAGATTTCATAGTCGGTTGCTTCATCCTATTTGTATAGCATTGATTGGTGGAAAAGGCATCTGAGCAATATAACAGAATTTCCCTCTTCTTGTTACTCTCTCTCTCTAATTCTCCCTCTCTCTCTCAATTCTCTCTGCTCTTCCGTGCACTCTTCGTCCCCAATCTTTCCCTTTTTTCCCAAATCTTCCTAAATTCCGGAATTAATTCTCAATTTCATACAGAAATGGATTCGGAGGCCTGACACAACTCCGCTCCTGAGAGGAGTCAAAGAATGCGCTGCCGCTAGTTAGCACTCAACCAATAACAGTGTTACTATATCAAATGGTTACTATATCATTGACTTCTTATATCATATGGTGAAAAGGGCGAATTTCTTGGAATATCGTTAAAATTGAAAATTGTCCAATAATTGGTGTTGTTTGAGGTGGGTTGCCGAATAAGGGGTTGTCGCATCTGCAACTTGAGGTTTCTAATAAAATCCTTTTAATTTTCATTTATTTTGGAGTCGCTTTAATTTTATTTTTTTTTAATTTTTGTAAATATTTTGCCGCTCATGAAGGAATAGGACCCATTTTGTCCTATAGCCACTCATGAGGTTTTATTGTTTTTTATGCATCGCTGCCGACGAGATGAGCCGCGATACATTTTCTTTTTCTTTTTTTCCTTTTTTTAATAAAATGTAACTTTTAACTGCGACGATTTTTTTCCGTAAAATGAATTATGTGTTGTTTGGCTCAATTAGGATTTAGGGTTTAACGTTTTACATGAAATCCTAATTTCCAAACCATCACAATATAACCCTTTAACCATAATTTTAAAATTAAAATTCTTAAATCGTATTACTAAAACTCTATTACTAAAATCCTATTATAAACTAGAATTATCAAAAATTTAATCTATGATATTAGAATAATGTTAATTTTATAAATTTAGATGACAGTCAAGAATAATGTTAATTTTATAAATTTATAAATTTTAATATTGTAATTGCAGCGACCCTAAAATCAGAAATAACTCTCAAAGAACACCAATTTTATGATAGATTTTTATTTTACCAATATTCTTAGAAATTCACCATTATTGCGACCACCCTAATATCAGAAATAACTCTCAAACAACACCAATTTTATGATAGATTTTTATTTTAGCAATATTCTTAGAAATTCGCCAGGGAAAAAGGTGAATTTCTAGATTATCATCTAAATTTATAAAATTAACATTATTTTAATATCATATATTAATT